>NC_059103.1:34116452-34291452 GCF_020740685.1 Jaculus jaculus
TTAAGAAAAATGCTTACAAGGGGCTGGAGAAATGGTTTAGCAGTTGAGCACTTGCCTGTGAAGCCTAAGGACCCCGGTTTGAGGCTTGATTCCTCAGAATCCATGTAAGCCAGATGCACAAGGTGGCACATGCATCTGGAGTTTGTTTGCAGTGGCTGGAGGCCCTAGTGCACCCATTCTCTCTCTCTCTCTATCTTCTTCCTTCTCTCTCAGTCTGTCTGTCACTCTCAAATAAATAAATTTTTTAAAGTGTTTACTGGTCAGCTTGGTGCATATAATATATATATATTTAGCCAGACACCAGCAAATGTTATACCAGTAGGACTCATGACCTCTCCCCCACAGGCTTTTGACTAGGTTTTCAATACAGACATGTATTTCCTCCTATAGAGTGGGCCTCCAATCCAGTTAGAGAGTTTCCCCCATAACAGACATGCCACTGTTGCACATCATTTGGCCTGGCTGGCCAAACTTAAGGCTTGTAGTGTCCATTGTTGTTTATCACCATTGATGACCTCTCTCTGCCCCGTGGAACTGCATGCACTGCAACCTTTTCCACCGCACTGTCAGCTATGCCAGCTTTTTTTTTTTTTTTTTTTTTTTTGCTTCTTTTTTTTGAGGCAAGGTCTCATATTAGCCCAAGATGACCTGGAACTTAGTGTGTTGTCCAGGCTGGCCTTGAGAACTCATGACAATTCTCTTGCTTCAGCCTCTTTAATGCTGAGATTATAGGTGTGAATCACCATGCTCAGTTAAGAAGAGTTGGGCTGAAGGGATGGCTTAGCAGTTAAGTCTCTTGCCTGTGAAGTCTAAGGACCTGGGTTCAATTCCCCAGAACCCATGTAAGCCAGATGCACATGGTGGCGCATGTGTCTGGAGTTCATTTGCAGTGGCCAAAGGCCCTGACACATCTGTTCTCTCTCTCTCCTGCCTTTTCTCTCCTTCTATCTTTCAAATAAGTATATAAATAAATAAAATATTCAAAAAAGAAAAGAGCTAATTTTTAAAATTTTTTTTGTTTATTTATTTGAGAGAGACAGACAGAGAAAGAAGCAGAGAAAGAGAAAGGGAGAGAGAGAGAGAGAATGGGCACGCTAGGGCCTCCAGCCACTGCAAACGAACTCCAGACGCGTGCGACCCCTTGTGCATCTGGCTATCGTGGGTCCTGGGGAATCAAGCCTCGAACCAGGGTCCTTAGGCTTCACAGGCAAACGCTTAACCGCTAAGCCATCTCTCCAGCCCTCATTTTAATTTCTTTAGAGAGAGAGAGAGACAGAGAGAGAGAGAGAACTGGTACACCAGGGTCTTAGCCACTGTAGTCAAACTCCAGATACTTGCACCACCTAGTGTGTCACTTTTGTGCATCTGGCTTATGTGGGATCTGGAGAGAGATTAAACATTGGTCCTTAGGCTTGGCAGGCAAGCGCCTTAACTGCTAAGCCATCTCTCCAACCCTAATTTCTATTTTTTTTTTAAATATTTATTTTGGGCTGAAGTGATGGCTTAGCAGTTAAGGCGCTTGCCTGCAAAGCCAAAGGATTTAGGTTCAATTCCCCAGTACCTACGTAAGCCAGATGCACAAGGTGGCACATGCGTTTGGAGTTCGTTTGCAGTGGCTGGAGGCCCTGGCGCTCTCATTCTCTCTATGTGCCTCTTTCTTTCTCTCTCTCTTGAATAAATAAATAATTGGTTTTTGTGTGTGCTTGTGTATGGATGGATGTGCTTGTAGAGGACAGCTCTGAAGTACCTGTGCTCCACCTTCTTTGAGACAGACTCTCTTGCCACTGCAGACCAACTGTCAGATTGCAAACTGAGACCATGAGATTTCAGTTTCCTGGTTCCATCTCCCACTGCTGTAGGTACATTGGAGTCACAGACCTATGCACCGATGTGGTGGTTTGAACGTATAACCCCATAGACTCAGGCACTTTGTTTTTTCGAGGTAGAGTCTCACTCTAGCACAGGCTGACCTGGAATTCATTATGTAGTCTCAGGTGGTCTTGAACTATAGCAATGCTCCTACCTCTGCCTGCCCAGTGCTGGGATTAAAGGTGTGCACCACCACGTACAGCCATGCCTAGTTTTTTACGCTGGGGCTGGGGAATAAAACTGGGTGGTATCAGGGCTTCATGTGTTAAGTGTCTCAAGCACTCTTACTAGCTGAGCTATCTTCTGAGCCCTTGAAGTCCCTGCATTTAACTACAGTGCCTTGGGGCCTTATTATTATTATTATTTTTAAAGCAGGATCTTACTGCAGCCCAGGCTGACCTGGAACTCATGGCGATCCTCCAACTTCAGCTTCCTCAGTGCTGGAACCAAAGGTGTGTGCTTCCGTGCCTGGCTTTTTTATGGCTTTTCTTTGGCTGAAACACAGAGCCATATCTTCTGGCTTCATCTCTGTCTCCTAAGTCTCCTGCCAAGTGGGTGACAAGGCCACTGCAACAAATGTTTTCTTATATATTGTCATTTCACACCCACGCTTTCACTTCTTCAGACTACTAGAAAGAAGATAGGCTAGTATGGAAGTTAAGATCATTCCTCATTTTGAAATCTCACCAAATTGTTCATACACATCAGCACTGTTTGAACAGCCTTCCCTGGTTGGTCTGTTGTCAAGCATTCTGACTTCTGCAATTCTGGTAGTCACCTGCCTATTTTAAAAAATAAAATAAAAACTGGGGTGGGGGAGATGACTCAGTGTTTAAAGGTGCTTGCTTACAAAGCCTGACTCCCTGGGTTCAATACCCCAATACCTATGTAAAAAGTCAGATGCGCAGAATGGTGCATAGGCTTGGAGTTTGTTGTAGCAGCAAGAGGTCCTGGTGTGCCCATTCTCTCTCTCTTCTATAAATAACTAAACATAATTTGTTAGAAACTGCACACAGTGGCATATGCCTTTAATCCCAACACTTGGGATGCTGAGGTAGTAGAATTGCCATGAGTTCAAGGCCAGCCTGTGGCTACAGAGTGCTAGGTCAGCCTGGGCTAAAGTAAGCCATTGCTTTAAAAACAAAAAACCAGGGGTTGGAAAGATGGCTCAGTTAAGGTGCTTGCCTGCAAAGCCTAAAAACCTGATTATATTTCCCCAGTACCCACATAAAGCCAGATGTACAAGGTGGCATACATGCCTGGAGTTTGTTTGCAGTGGCTAGAAGCCCTGATGGATCCATTTTTTTTCTCTCTCTCAAAATAAATATAAACAAACAAATAAGAAAATAATAAAAAATGGAAAAGGCACAGCCGACAGAGGTAGGTTTGAGTCTCCTTTGACACCCTTTGCATGTATTCAATAAGCAGGGTTGCTTGTGTGGGGTTTTTGTTTGGTGTTGGGGAGTAAACCTAGCACCTTGCCCATGCTAGACAAGTGCTCTACCACTGAGCTACAGCCTGTTCTTTTTTTTATTATTAACTTTTTTGTTATTTTGTAGTCCAGGCTGGCTTGAAACTTGCCATGTAGCTGAGGATGATCTTGAACTTCTGATTCTCCTGCTTCTGCCTTCCAAGTGCTAATACCATGTTTGTTACTATGCTCAATTTATGCATGATGGGGATGGGACTCAGGGCCTTTACTTTTTTTAAGCCCATGCTGATCTGGAATTCACTATGTAGTCTCAAACTGGTTTCAAACTCACAACGATCCTCCTATCCACTGCCTCCTTAGTGCTGGGATTAAAGGCATGTGCCACCAAGCCTAGCTCCTTTTGTATAGTATGAAAGCACTCTTCCAACTATGTTTCCAGACCCCCACTTCCTTCCTTTTTTTTTTTTTTTTCCTGTTTTCAGATAGGGTCTCAATTTCTAGCCAGGCTGGGCCTCAAAGTGGTGGTCCTTCTGCTCCAATCTACCAAGTACATATCTGCTCCAGCACGCTCAGGCATGCACCAGCACCCTTAGCTCATATCACTTTTCTTTTCGTTTTTTTTTTTTTTTTTTTTTTTTTTTTCCCGAGGTAGGGTCTCACTTTAGCCCAGTCTTACCTGGAATTCATTATGGAGTCTCAGGGTGGCCTCGAACTCATGGCAATCCTCCTACCTCTACCTTTCGAGTGCTGGGATTAAAGGCGTGTGCCATCATGCCAGGCTTCTTTTCGTTTTTAAAATTATAATTACTATTTTTATTTTTGGTTTTTCGAGGTACGGTCTCTAGCCAGGCTGCCCTGGAATTCACTATGCAGTCTCAGGCTGGCCTTGAACTCAGTGCCATTCTCCTTCCTCTGCCTCCGGAGTGCTGGAATTAAAGGTGTGCGCCACCACTCCCAGGAAAGAGAGAAAAAAATGGGTGCATCAGGGTTTCCAGCCACTGCAAACGAATTCCAGACACATGTGCCACTATGCATCTGACAGCCCTTTTCTTTTATTAAACAAAAGTATTTTATTTTTATTTATTTGCGTGTGTGTGTGGGGGGGGCAGATAAAGAGACAGAAAGAGAATGGGCATGCCAGGGCTTCTAGCCACTGCAAAGGAACTCCAGACAACCATGTGCATCTGCCTTACATGGGTACTGGGCAAATGAGCATGGTTTCTCAGGCAAGCGCCTTAACCGCTAAACCATCTCCCCAGCCCACCAGCTTGGCTTGTTTCATCTTCTTTCTTTTTCTTTTCCGTCTTTCTTCTTCCTCCCTCCCTTCCTTTCTTTCTGCTGAAGTAAGGTCTCCCTCTAGCCCATGATCTGGAACTCATTCTGTAAACCGCTCCCGCTCCCACACCTCGCTGGCCTCAAAGTCACAGCAATCCTCTTACCTCAGCCTGGCTTCTCCTTCCTTCCTTCCCTCCTTCCTTCCTTTCCTCCTTCCCTCCTTCCCTCCTTCCCTCCTTCCCTCCTTCCCTCCTTCCCTCCTTCCCTCCTTCCCTCCTTCCCTCCTTCCTTCCTTCCTTCCTTCCTTCCTTCCTTCCTTCCTTCCTCCCTCCCTCCCTCCCTTCCTTCCTTCCTCCCGTCCCTTCCTCGTCTCTCCCTCCCTTCTCGCTCTAGCCCAAACTGACCTGGAATTCACTATTCAGGGTGGCCTTGAACTCCTGACCTTCCTAACCTCGCCTTCAGAACTGCTGGAGTTACACCCGCATCAAGGTAAGCCCCATTCCTGGAGAGAGCCCACGCTTCCCACACGAACGGGAAAGTGCGGCCCCAACGTGCCTGAGCCTCGGGAAAGCCAGAAGCAGCTGAATGGGGGCCTGTCCGTGGTGGTCAGCGTCAACCCACAGACTCAGACCCGGGGCGGGGCAACAAGACAGGCCCCTCGGTGACCCTGGACCCCCTGCCGGGAGCAGCCGAGGGCTCGCGCCCCGCCTCCGTCGTGCCTGCGCCGTGATTTCAGAGCCCGGGTGGAGGCTATAAATGGCCACGCGGCCGCGAGCCGGGAGCCCCGCCAGGGAGTCAGCGCGACGTCACCGCGCCGCGCCGCGCCCGGGCCGCCAGGGGGCGCCGGCTGCCAGGCCCCGCCGCCGCCTCTTCTCTGCGCCCCGCCGAGCCCGCCTCTGCGCGAGCGCGTTCTAGCTGGACCATATGCCTTTAGCATACTGCCTTAGCCCGCTGGTTCTCAAGTGCGGCGGCCTGCCGGTCTCCCATCCCACCTTCGCGGTCCCCTGTCAGCCCCAGGGGACGTTTCACGATATCTGCAATTCCAGTTTGATGGGAAGATGCAAGTTCTTTTGGCACCTGACTGTAATCTTAGCCCTTGGGATGCTGAAGTTGCTAGCAGATCATGAGTTCAAGACCAACTTGAGCTGCTACAGAGTGAGACCCTGTCTTGAAAAGAAAAGAAAAGAAAGAAAAAGAAAGTGCACAAGCTGAGGAGATGCTACTGGCATGGAGCTAAAGCCAGGGACCCTGCTTAAAGTCACAATGCCCAGGATAGCCACCCCACCACAAAGAATTTTCCAGCCCCAATTGTTGTCAACATCAAATTTGAGGAGCCCTGTCTGAACTTCACAGCATTAGGGACAAGGGCTTGAGTTAAAATGCTACCATGGCTGGGTGTGGCGGTGTACGCCTTTAATCCCGGTGGGAGGCAGAAGCAGGAGATCACTGTGAGTTCGGGGCCAGCCTGAGACTACATAGTGAATCCAGGTCAGCCTGGGCTAGAGTGAGACCCTACCTCAAAAAACAAAAACAAAATGCTACCATGCTACGGTGTGACACATCCCTAGGGAGTCTGATTTTACACCCCGTGCCTTACTTTCCCCAGCTGTACAGTATTCTTCACAATGGCCTGTCCCTTTTGGGGTGTCGTGAGGATTGACTGGGCACACACACAACTTGCACAGAGCTTTGACAGAAAGGCTGTGCCAAGGGTGGACATGGTAGGCTGGGAAAATGGCTCAGGGAGTAAAGAACTTGCCACTCTCAACCATGAGGATCAGAGTTTGGGTCCCCAGGAGCTCACATAAATGCCAAATGCTGGGGCTGGAGATATTGCTTAACATTTTGGCCTGTAAAGCCAAAGGACCCAGGTTTGATTCCCCAGGATCGACGTAAGCCAGATACACAAGATAGTACATGAGTCTGGAATTCATTTGCAGATTCTAGAGGCTCTGGTGTGCCCATTTTCTTTCTCTCCCTCTTTCTCTCTCTCAAATAAGTAAATAAATAAATAATATTTTTAAAAGCCAGCTGCTGGGCTGGAGAGATGGCTTAGCAGTTAAGCGCTTGCCTGTGAAGCCTAAGGACCCTGGTTCAAGGCTCCATTCCCCAGGACCCACGTTAGCCAGATGCACAAGGGGGCGCAAGCATCTGGAGTTCGTATACAGTGGCTGGAAGCCCTGGCATGCTCATTCTCTCTCTCTCTCTCTCTGCCTCTTTCTCTCTCTCTCTGTCACTCTCAAGTAAATAAATAAATTTTTAAAAAAGAAAAAAAAAAAAGCCAGCTGCTGTAATCCTAGTGTATTTATGGTGAGAATGGAAGAAAAGACAGAAGAAGGGCTGGAGAGATGGCTTAGTGGTTAAGGTGCTTTCCTGCAAAGCCAAAGGACCTCGGTTCAATTTCCCAGGACCCACGTAAATCAGATATACAAGGTTGCGCATGCATTGGAGTTTGTTTGCTGTGGCTAGAAGCTCTGGTGTGTCTATTCTTTCTCTCGCTCTTTCTCAGCCTCTTTCCCTCTCACAAATAAGTTAGGGGAAAAAAAAACAAAAAGACAAGGAGACTCTCATGGACAAGAAACCTTGAGGTCTAGCCTGAAAGGTGTAGAGATGAAAAACAGACCTGTCACACCCGAAGTTGCTCTTTGACCAAAACACACATGCTGTGTCATGTACATGTATACACTTACCAACATTAACACACACACATACGCACACACAGTCAAATATGGTGACAAATGCATTCAGTTCTAGCTATTTGGTAGGCTGAGATGGAAGAATTGCAAGTTCAAAGCCAAACTAGTGGGATCCTGTCTCAAACATAAAAGCAGAATGGGAACTAGGCATCGTAGTGCATGCCTTTAATCACAGGGTTAAAGGATCATTGCTGTGGTGGCTGGTAGGCTGAAGAGGTGGAGGCAGGAGGATCAGGATCATCATAAGCTTGAGGCCAGCCTGTGACTACAGAATGAATTCCAGGTTAGCCTGGGCTAGAGTGAAACTCTGTCTTGAAAAAAATGGAACCAGACAGAGCCAAAACAAAACAGAATGGGACCACTGGGACCAGAGGTTGGTACGGGGGGGGGGGATGATATGGGAGGGTAGTAGGGGCAAATATGAGCAGCGACTATATGTTCCTCAAAAATTGCTATTATTAGCTGGGCATGGTGGCACACACCTTTAATCCCAGCACTTGGGAGGCAGAGGTAGGAGGACTGCCGTGAGTTCGAGGCCACCCTGAGATTCCATAGTAAATTCCAGGTCAGCCTGGACTAGAGTGAGACCCTACCTCGTAAAACCAAAAAAAAAAAAAAAAAAATGCTATTATTAAACACATTCTGCAATACTGTAACTAAAAATATTGTGAAGCCAGCTGTGGTGGTTCATCCCATTAATCCCAGCACCCCTGAGCTGAGGCAGGAGGATTGCCATGAATTTAAGGCCAGCCTGGGCTGCAGAGTGAGTGCCAGGTTCAGCCTGGGTTAAAGTGAGGCACTACTTAGGCTGGAGAGATTGCTCAGTGGTTAAAAGCACTTGCTTGCAATGCCTGATGGCTTGTGTTTGATTCTTCAATACCCATGGCTTTAGCCAGATGCACAAAGTGCATGCATTTGGAGTTCATTTGCAGTGGCAAAAGGCCATGGTGCGTCCATTGTCTTTCTCTATCCTTGCAAATAAATAATAAATTAAAAAATATTTTAAGGGCTGGAGAGATGGCTTAGCAGTTAAGACATTTGCCTGCAAAGCCTAAGAACCCATGTTTGACTCTCCAGGTTCCACATAAGCCAGACACACAAGATGATGCAAGCATGCAAGGTTGCACATGAACGTAAGATGGCACACACATCTGGAGTTCAATTGCAGTGGCTGGAGGCCCTGGTGTGCCAATTCTCTCTCTCTCATACAAAAAAAAAATAACATTTTAAAAAGAGGGAGAGGGCTTGCCTGTGAAGCCTAAGGACCCGAGTTCGATTCTCCAGCTTTCACGTCAAGCCAGATGCACATAGTGGCACATGCGTCTGGAGTTTGTTTGCAGTGGCCGGAGGCTCTGGTGTGCACATTCTCTCTCTTTCTCTCCCAGTATCTGTCTAATAAATAAATATAAATAACTCATTTACAAAAAAGTTTAAAAAAATAAAAAGAGGGAGAGCCTACTTCTAAAAAAGGTGGGTTTAGAAAAACAAAATATATATTTAAAAAAATGTGGGTCTGTGAGACTGGGGAGACGGCTCAGTGGATTAAGGGTTTGCTATGCATGAGGACGGGAGTTCAATACCCAGCACCCATCTATGAAAGCCAAACATACCTGTAACTCCAGTCCTGAGGGGCAGAGACAGGACAATAACTAGGGTTCCACTGATCAGCCAGTTTTACCCAAAACAAAAACACAAACAGGGCTGGGGCGATGGCTTAGCGGTTAAGCACTTGCCTGTGAAGCCTAAGGACCCCGGTTCGAGGCTCGGTTCCCCAGGTCCCACGTTAGCCAGATGCACAAGGGGGCACACGCGTCTGGAGTTCGTTTGCAGAGGCTAGAAGCCCTGGCACGCCCATTCTCTCTCTCTCTCCCTTTATCTGTCTTTCTGTGTCTGTCTCTCTCTAAAAAAAAAAAAAAAAAAAAAAAACACAAACAAAAACCAGGCAGCTCTAGGTTTAGTGAGAGACTCTCTTAGCTTGTGGGCAGCAAATTGTGTGGCTTTTTTTTTTCCCCCTTCTGATACTGAGGACAACATCCAGCCAGAGTTGTGTGCTTGCTGGGCAACTAATTGCTCTGCCATCGAGCTAAATCCCCAACCAAAATTATGTGTCCTTAATATATCATTAGTGCATGGCAGGCTGCTGACACATTACTCAAGTGTCATTATCCTGGTCTTGACCGATTTGGCCTGCTGTGGGCATGGCATTCAGGCCTGTAGTCCAGGGGAGAATTGACCAGATAAAAGGCTGCTTACACATGTTCAGTCAGGCTAGCATGACCAGGACAGGGACACAGGGGAATGCTCATGGCCCAGGGCCTGCTAACACAGGAGGATAGAGAGGGCAGATCTAGGATCTCTCTTTCTGTATCCTTAGTGCTGTATTACAGGCCTGCATCACCATGAGTGGTTGATGTGGTGCTGGTGATCAAACCCAAGGCCTTGTGCATGAAAGGCAAGCACTCTACACTGAGCTACATTGCCAAGCCCCTTTAAAAGATAGTTTGTTGGGGCTGGAGAGATGGCCCAGAGGTCAAGATGCTTATCTGCTTGCCTAATTACCCAGGCTCAATTTCCCAATACCCATGTAAAGCCAGATGCATAAAATGGTGTATCCATCTAGAGTTCTTTTGCAGTGACTAGAGGCCCTGGCATGCGCTTGTGAGCACTCTCTCCTTGCAAACAAATAATTTTTTTTTTCAAGGTAAGGTTTCACTCTAGCTCAGGCTGACCTGAAATTCACTATGGAGTCTCAGGGTGGCCTTGAACTCATGGAGATCCTCCTACCTCTGCCTCCCAAGTGCTGGGATTAAAGGTGTGAGCCACCATGCCAAGCTAATATTTAAAAATTTATTTATTTATTTGAAGGGGGGGAATGGGTGTGCCAGGGCCTCCAGCCACTGCAAACAAACTCCAGACATAAGTGCCCCCTTGTGTATCTGGCTTATGTGGGTCCTGGAGAATCAAACCAGGATCCTTTGGCTTTGCAGGCTTAGCAGTTAGTTGCCCTTAACTGCTAAGCCATCTATCTCTTCAACCCTAAATTATTTTTTTAAATTTGTTTGTTGGGCTGGAGGGATGGCTTAGAGGTTAAGGCACTTGCCTACAAAGCCAAAGGATCCCGGTTTGCTTCTCCAGGACCCACGTTAGCCAGATGCACAAGGTGGCGCATGCATCTGGAGTTCCTCTGCAGTGGCTGGAGGCCCTGGCGCACCACTCTCTATCTTCCTCTCTCTCAAATAAATTTTTAAAAAAATTTAAAAAATTGTTTATTTGTGAGGAGATAGGTGGAGAGAGAATGGGCGCACCAGGGTCTCTTGCCACTACAAAGGAACGCCAGATGCATGGGCCACTTTGTTCATCCAGCTTTATGTGGGTATTGGGAGGTTGGATCTCAGGCCAGCAGGCTTTATAAGCAAGCACCTTCGAATGCTAAGGCCTCTCCCTGCCCTGACTTTTTAAATTTCTTTCTTTCTCTATGTAGCCCAGGCTGACCTTGAATTTATGATTCTCTTCCTTCATTCTCTTCAGCACTTGCCCACTGATGTACCACAAAGGCTCTTCTTTTCCCTTCCTCTTCTTCCTTTTTCTTTTTTTGCTGTTTGTATTTTGTTTTGTGATTTATTTATTTTGGAAGACAGTGTATCCCAGTGTGTCCTGGATTATGTAGACCAGGCTGGCCTTGAACCCATGGTGATCCATTACCTGAGTGTCCTAAGTGTTAGGATTACAGACCTGAGCCTTCTTCCCCCTTCTTTCCTTCTTTCCTTTTTCTCTCTCACTCTATCTCCTTCCCTCCCTTTCTTCCTGTGTGTGTGTGTGTGTGTGTGTGTGTGTATGAGAGAGAAAGAAAGAGAGAGACAGAGACAGACAGAGATTCATTCTGTACCCCAGGCTGTCCTAGAATTATGTCCTGCAAGTTGGCCTCATACTCTCAGCAGACCTTGGCTCAGCTTTCTGAGAATACAAGGATGATAAAGGCATGCACTGCCACATCTAGCTTAGGTCTAGGATGTTGCTGCCCAGATATTTATGAGAGGCTGAGGGGACTCAACTGTATGCCATATTCTCAGCAGGAATAGGGCTATTATTGCCTGAGGCCCTCCCCTGTGCCAAGTAACATTTTTTTCTGACCTTTAGCCCATTTCACAGATGAGGAAATAGAGGACCAGACAGGGAATTGTCTAAAACTGTATGTGTTGGTGTCTGGAGTTAAGCCCAAGATGGGGCTTGCTAAATTACCTGGGAGAAAGTTCTATCTCAGGACTGGGAGAAGGATGGAAACCGATAATCTCAGAGATAAAGAGACTCAGAGATCCAGCCTTAGAGAGTGATGGGATAGGGTGGAAACAAGTTCATCTGTCTACTCATGACCCCCTCCCAGAATAACTCAGGCAGCCCCCTAGGTGGAAACAATGACACAATTAGCTCCCAATACCAAGGCCCTGACATCACGAGGTGGGCGTGGCCAAGGAATGGGGCTGCCACACCCCTTGGCAGGACCCTGCAGCCAATGGGACTGGCTTGGAAGAGGCCCGGGCGGCCTCCAGAGCTTCAAAAACGTGTGAGGAGGGAAGAGGTGCAGACAGACTCTCAGCTGCTGCTGTCTCGGTCCTCGGTGTCACCGTCACCACTTCCTTGTCCAGAGCCCACGGTCAGGTCAGCATGTCCTCTGCTCACTTCAACCGAGGGCCTGCCTACGGGCTGTCTGCTGAGGTCAAAAACAAGGTAAGGCTGGAGGGACTGCCTGGCCACAAGCCCTGCTTGTTGGGGTTCCCTGAGCCCCATTCTGCACATGCCATGTGACTTGAAGAGAGGGAACCCTGGATGGAGTAGGGGCTATCTCCCTGTCTCTTGTGATCATCCCAGAATCTTCAGCTTCTTTGGGGGGTGGAGTGGGGGGAGACCAGACACTCCATAAACAGAAGTGATCAGGATTACAGAGACCCCTCCCCCCCAAGTGATCATTACTTTGTCCCACTTTTTTGTAAAAGTTCTTGGAGGGGATACATAGGGGGAGAAGCTATCTCCCACAGCCTCCTGCAACGGGGCACGCTTGAGAACTCCAGTCCTGGGAGGAGAAGAAAGTGAGGGGTAGGCAAGGGAGGGGCTGGTGACAGCTGGGCTCGCTGGGGAGCTGCTGGCTGCAGAGCCAGGAAGACTTTGGGATGCCAACTTCCCTGCTATGGATGGGCAAACTGAGCTTCAGAAAGGAGAAATAAAGAGCTGGAGCCCAAGGCAAGGCTCCTCCCCACACCAGAATGGGGTCAGCTTCTCCTGTTAGGGGACTTCAGGTCCTTGTTCCATTGGAATCCTCCCAAGAGAGCTGTCAGGTGAAGAAACCCAGCCCCATTTGACAGAGGGGAACACTGAGGCTCTTCTGGGGGTCTCACAGCCGGGGGAAATGGGGAGCTAGGATTTGAACCCTGGTCGGAGGCTCCTAGGGGCTTGAGGTTGGGGGCGAGTGCCGGCCGGGAGATGGATTGCTGCGCCGCCCCCTCCCCCCAGCGCCGGCCCGAGTCGCTGGGAGCCGCCGCGCCATATAAGGCGGCCTCGGGGAGCCCAGGCCATGCTATATAAGGGCCGGTTTGCTTTATAAAGCCGAGCTGGTGGGGAGGGGGGCGGTAGGGCTGGGGCCAGGTGAGGGGCAGCTCCCTCCCCTCCTCACGCTCCAGGAGAAGGGGCACCCCTGATTCCCCAGGGGCTGGGAGCCTGGCTGGCCTGGAAGGGTCTAGAAAAACAAACGAAAAAGACCAAAAACAAACCAGCGTGGGGTTTGGGGGCGGGGAGTGGCACATAGGGGAGAGTTAGGAGAATGACAAGCACTCAGAGATGGAGAAGTCTGGGAGACAGATGAGCACCCCACACACACCAGGGCAGATGCAACCAGAGGGTTACAAACAGGCAGGGCTGCAAAAGCCATAAACCCCACGCTGGCTTGCACAGGGATTTGTCGCCCAGAGTTGGGGACCTGGAGACTGAATGGACCTAGCTGGGGAGGCAAAAAGAGGAAGAGGGGCTGTGGAGAAACATACAGGCAGGGAGATGCGTTAAGCCCCTCATGTCCGACCAGAGGCACAGCTGAACAGACCTGGGGGCGCTCCTCCTTAGTCTGCCCCTCCCCAGCTTAAGACTCCCTGCCTCTCACCGGGGGAAGAAGGCAGGGCCAGGGAAAGTTAAGCCCCAAGTTTGGCTTGGAGGGGGAACTAATACGCCAAGTGTCTCCCTCTACCCCCAGCTCTAAGGACCTGGCTTCCCCCCCCCCCCCCCGCCTTGTCTATTCTCTGATGCCAAACCTCAGAATGCCAGGAATGGCCCCCTGGGCAGGTGCCACCTCAGCCCTGGCTCTCGGCCTCCCTCAGCCCCCTCCCGCTCCCCCACCATGGACATTGAAGCAGAATTGCCTTAGTTGGGATGAGAAGGGAGATCAGGCTTAGTGGGCTGGAATGGGCCCCAGGGAGCCGGAGCTGCTTTCCACTGCCTGTGTCCTCATTACTCTTTCTGTGGCCCCCACCCCTAGCTGGCCCAGAAGTATGACCACCAGCGGGAGCAGGAGCTCAGAGAGTGGATCGAGGGGGTGACAGGGCGTCGCATCGGCAACAACTTCATGGACGGCCTCAAAGACGGCATCATTCTTTGCGAGTGAGTGAGGTTCTGTGGTCTAGACCCTTTCCAAACTCCACACCTGGCTCCATGCTGTCCCTCTACTTCCTTAAGTGTTCTCAAACCCGGAGCTGGGAGTAAACACTGTATGTGATAGTTCCAAAGAGCCCTGAGAAGGGAACAGATGTGGGCCATTTTACAGACAAAGAAGACTGCCCCTCAAGGGGCCCAAAGTCCCATGGAGTATGTTCTTGTTGGAAATGCCCGGACCTTACTCAGCAGGCCCACTGAGGGTCCCTAGTGTCAGGGCTAAAAGGCAGCAGGTAACAATGGGGCACCAGAGATATGTCGCAGTAATTTTAGCAGACCCTGGCTTTTCCACTCCGTCAGAACCTTATCAATGAATGAGATGAAACTTCTCACAGAAAAGCAACAAGAAATTCACACAGTAGCTGGGCATGGTGATATGTGCCTGTGATATCAGCACTGGGGAAGCTGAGACAGGCGGATTGTGAGTTCCAGGTAGGACTAGACTCCATAGCAAGACTCTGAAAAGCAAAACCACAGCAGGGCTTGGTGGTGCACATTTTTAGTCCCAGCACTCAGCAGGCTGAGGTAGGTAGAAGTATCACAATGAATTTGAGGCCAACCTGGGGCTACAGAATGAGTTCCAGATTATTCTGGCCTGAGAGTGAGACCTGTCTCAAAAAAAAAAAAAAAAAAAAAAAAAAAAAAAAATAATTAATGAAATAAATAAATACAGACAAAACCAGGGCTGGAGAGATGGCTTAGCAGTTAAGGCACTTGCTTGTAAAACCAAAAGACCCAGGTTCAATTCATTAGGACCCACATAAACCATATGCACAAGGTGTCTGCAGTGGCTAGAGGCCCTTGGGAACCCATTCTCTCTCTCTCTGTCTATTTCTCTTTCTCTCTCTAATAAATAAAAATAAAGGCCGTATTTCACTGTGCTGGACTGGAGAGGCCTGTGCCACTTTCCAGTGAAGCTTTGGGGTGGGTGGCCATGGGCTGGAGCTGGAATGAACCGTGTCCCTGCAGTGGCTCAGTGGAGATGAGCCCGAGCCATGGCCAGTACAATGGTAGTGGTTGGATTGACCATAGCTGCTGCAGGATTTGCAGGTCGTTATGTTTTACAAGTCATGAAGCATGTGGAGCCTCAAGTAAAACAAGCTTTTCAAAAGTCTACCTAAATCTGTCTTCAGTGGAGGCTATTACAGAGGTGGGCTTGAACCCAAAATGACAAAACGGGAAGCAGCATTAATACTAGGTGTAAGCCCTACTGCCAATAAAGGAAAAATAAGAGATGCTTATTGGCGAGTTATGTTCTTAAATCACCCAGACAAAGGTGGATCTCTATATACAGCAGCCAAAATCAATGAAGCTAAAGATTTACTAGAAGGCCAAGCTAAAAAATGAAGTAAATGTATGATGAATTTTAAGTTCATATTAGATTACGCATATGAGCACTGTTTTTGTAACAAAATGTCTCAAATGAGCCGGACATGGTGGTGCATGCCTTTGATCCCAGAACCTGGGAGGCAGAGGTAGGAGGATTGCTGTGAGTTCAAGGCCACCCTGAAACTACAGAGGGAATTCCAGGTCAGCCTGAGCTAGAGACCCTACCTCGAAACACAAAACAAAACAAAAAACAAAAATTAAAAAAGAAGTCTCAAAGCTATTTTTTTTTTTTTCAATGTAGGGTCTCGCTCTAGTCAAGGCCGACCTGGAATTCACTATGTAGTCTCAGGGTGGCCTTGATCTCACAGTGATCCTCCTACTTCTGCCTGTTGAGTGCTGGGACTAAAGGCATATGCCACCACACCTGGCAAAATAAACTATTTAAAAAACACTGAAAAGCAGAAACAAGGGTTTATTTTGGCTCACAGTTCGAGGCTGCCATCCATCATGGTGGGGATGGCCTGGCAGCAAGAGTTGAGGCAGCTGTTCACCTTGCATCCATTCAGGAGGCAGAGAGACATGTATGTCTTTGCTCAGCTCACTTTCTCCTTTTTATTCAGTCTGGGACACCAACACTTGGAATGGAGCCACACACAATTAAGGTGGGTCTTTCCACTTCAAGTAGCCCAATCTAAAATCTCCCTCAAAGACAGGCAGGGAGATTTGGCTTCTAGGTGATTCTAGATCAATCCATCTGACAATCGCTTAACCATTATCCCAACCAACTAGACATGCCTTCATACAGCAAGCACCTACAGAGCTCCTACTGGGTGCCAACCTCTGCTTTAGGTTTTTTAGGTTCACTGAGCCATCTCTCCAGCCTCCCAAACTTGGTTTTTTTTTTTTTAAACTAATATTTTTATTTATTTATTTGGTGTGAGAGGGAGAGTGCACAAGCGAGTGTCAGGGCCTATTGCTGATGCTGATGCAAAAGAACTCCAGACCTATGTGCTGCTTTGTGTATCTGGCTTCATGTGGGTACTGGGGAATTGAACCCAGGCTGGCAGGCTTTGCAAGCAAGTAAGTACCTTTAGAGAGAGACAGAGTTTGGGTGCATCAGGGCCTCTTGTTACTGAAAACGAACTCCAGACACCTGCGCCACACTGTGTATTTGGCTTTACATGGGTACGGGGAATCCAACCCAGGCCATCAGTCTTTGCAAGCAAGTCCTTTAACCTCTGAGACATCGCCCAGCCTAGTGTGCTTTATTCTTTAGAGTGGTACGGGCTAAGGTAGGCTGGACCTTGGCCAGTGTCCGCATATGCACAGACCTGAATGAAGTGGGTCTTGAGAAATCTGATTATCCTTGGTATATGCAAACAGAAATGGAGGGTGGAGTTGATGTTGCAACCAGAAATGTGTTCAGTCCCGTGCTGGTTCAGAACTGGAAGGTAGGGAGCTAAGGCAGCTTTCAGTGTGCACCTTTCCAGGCAGCAGATGCTTTTTGGACCACATCTTCTCACCAAGTGTGTGGCACCTCTTGAGTCCAGGCAGGAAGCCCTGGTGTAGAAAGTCATCTTCCTGCCTCCTGTCCAGGTGTGCACATCATTAGTCTGTAGGAACAGAGCTGTGGCTGCTCAGTGCTGTACCTGCCCTCATATTCGTCCTCACTCTCTGAGGGTGGGTCTGACAAATGGAGCCCCAGGACTACAGAACCAGAGAATAGATAGTTCTAGTCCAGCCAGTTCCCACCACCATACCCGGATCTGATCTGAGTCAGCAACTATCTTCTCTCTCACCGGGTTCCATCTTCTCTTGCTCAGAATTATGTACATATGTGTGCACAGCCAGGGCGTATGCATGCCGAGGCCAGAGAAGCACTTTGTTGCAGTTAGGTTTGCATTGCTGGTAGAAATCATTCAACCAAGAGCAGTTTGTGGGGATAAAGAGGTTTATTTTGGCTTATAGACTCAAAGGGAAGCTCCATGATGGGAGGGAAAATGATGGCATGAGCAGAGGGTGGACATAACCCCAAGGCCAACATCAGGTGGATAATAGCAACAGGAGAGTGTGCTCAACACTGGCAAGGGGAAGCTGGCTACAACACCCATAAGCCTGTCCTCAACAATACACTGCCTACAAGAGGTGTTAGCTCCCAAATTTCCATCAGCTGGGAACCCAGCATTCACCTAAGTTTATGGGGGACATGTTAATCAAACCACCACATTCTGCCCCTGGTCCCCATAAACTGATAACCATCCATGATGTAAAATGCAATGCATTTAGTCCAACTTTAAAAGTCCCATTGTTTTTATCAATCCCAATGATGTTCAAACATTCCCATAGTCCAAGATCTTTTAACTGAGCCATAATACTAAAACATCCCTACAAAGGCCCCATAATGGCACAGAATAAACATTCACACTGCAAAAGATGGCATTGGGCATTGCAAAGAAATACTCAACCAATACAAGATTTAAACAGGGCAAACATCAAACTCTGTAGCTCCAAGTTCAACAACTCTAGTCAGTGACAAATCTCTAAGTCCCATAATTCTAACCAGCAACAAGTCTTTGGAGTTCCAATTCTGCTCCTCCAGCTAGTCTACTCACAGTCCTGGAAAACTTCATCCTGGGCCAGCAATTTTCCTTAGCAGCCATCTCGTGGTCCCGGCATCTCCAATGGGTCTCCACTGTAATCCACGATTCATTCTCACAGCTCCATTAGGTCTCCATGCAAGCATCCAGGCATCCATCAAACCTGCTTCACACTGCCTGTGGCTGTTTCCAAAACACAAGGCTGTATTGCAAACTCAATGACCCTCTCTTTCCTGCATTTCTTATACTCCACAATACCAGGTAGGGTGCCAATTTGTTAATCCAGGGGGGAATAAAGCAGACTTTGAAGAACAGGACACTCCTTAATCACTCAGTCCCCTTCAAAAGAGTCTACATTCTTTCTGTTGCCCCAGTACAGGCTGACTGGCCCAATCTCAAAGGTTGTAATCTCTCAATTGCAGCTGAACAGGCAACAGCTCACCCAAAGATTTCATTTTTTTCTGTGCCATATCCCTCTGCTCACACCAGTCTGTTTCTACGCAAAGCAACCCTGCACAACTTCTCAGGACATAGGCATAACAGCAAACCTCTCACACAAAGTGCTTCTAGCCTAGTCCAGGCAAATCTCTTTCTCATCCTCATAAGCCAAACCTCACAGTCCACAGTTCTTACTGCATTCAGGCCTTTCAACTGTAACCAGAATAGTCCATCAAGCTGTACTTAGAGCACTGCAAGGCATCTCTTAGGCCAAGGTTTCAAATCCTACATTCCTCTTGAAAAATCAGCTTCAAAGACTAAAGCCACCCAGTCAGGTGTCTAGCAGCAAATGACACCACTCCTTGGTACCAACCTTACTGTTGCAGTAGGGTTCGCCCTGCTGGTAGAAATCACCCAAGCAAAAGCAGCTTGTGGGAGAAAAGAGGTTTATTTTGGCATACAGACTCAAGGGGAAGCTCCATTATGGCAGGGGAAAATGGTGGCATGAGCAGAAGGTGGACATCACCTCCTGGCCAACATTAGGTGGATTATAACAATAGGAGAGTGTGCCCAACACTGGCAAGGGGAAACTGGCTATAATACCCATAAGCCCACTCCCAACAATACACTGGCTCCAAGAGGCTTTACTTGCCAAATCTCTATCAGCTGAGAACCCAGCATTCAGAATGTTTATGGGAGACACCTGAATCAAGCCATCACACACATCATGTCAAGCGTCACTCATTGCTCATCCACATATTTCCTCCCATTTATTTGTAGCAATAAACATGGAGCTACCATTGTGTTGTTGTTGTTTAGTTTTGTGTTTGGTTCTATTCTGGCTGATCAGTGAGCCCAGAGATTCTTCTATCTCTGCTCCCCACAGGGCTGGGGTTACAAGTGTGCATGGCCATGATCAGCTATTTATGTGGGTGCTGGGGAATCAAACTCAGTATGGATCAGGCCCTCTCAGGCTCTCATTTATTTGTAGCAAGTGTTCTTACCCACTGAGCTATATTCCCAAGTCTAGAATGTTTCCCTCTTTGAGATTATAGGGTGGCTGCAGAGGTGATACAATTTTAAAGGCAACCACTTTACCTACTAAGCCATCTCCTCAGCCAAATCTATCTTCCTTCCTTCCTTCCTTCCTTCCTTCCTTCCTTCCTTCCTTCCTTCCTTCCTTCCTTCCTTCCTTCCTCTCTCTCTCTCTCTTTCTTTCTCTTTCTCTTTCCCTTCCTTCCTTTCTTCCTTCCTTCCCCCCCACCTTGTGCACACACATGGGGACATGCAAGGTGCTTGTACTACTTTTACATTTGGCTTACATGGGTTCCTTGGAAATTGAACCTGGGGCCAGAAGGCTTGCAAGCAAGTTTCCTTAACCACTGGGCAATCCTCTCTAGTCCCCCTTCTTTTGGGACAGGGTATCCTGTAGCCCAGGCTGACTTTGAACTACCTATTTAGCTGAGGATTCCCTTTAACTTCTGCCTCTACCACGTGAATGGTGGGATTTATAGGCATTTGCCACTCAGAGATAAGAGCATGGGTGCACTCTTCCAAGACAGTCAGTCAGGGAAAGCTAAGACAAACTCAAGATGTAGATATGGGCGTCTCAGAGGAGAGTTGCAGTTATGTATCCTGGGGGGTAACTATACATTTCTAGAAGTTTTTAGAGTGTGGTTGTTTAGGCCAGGTGTGGTAGCGCACACCTTTAATACCAGCACTAGGGAGATAGAGGTAGAAGGATTGCTGTGAGTTTGAGGTACCCTGAGACTACACAGTGAATTCCAGGTCAGCCTGGAGTAGAGTGAGACCTTACTTTAAAAAACAAAATTTTTTAGTCAGTTCCCAGGGGACCCTCCCTCTTCTACGTGTTTCCCTCTTAGAGATTACAGGGTGGCTGTAGAGGTGTTACAGTCTTAAAACCAGGAGCCTATAGGTTTGCTGTAAGTGTGGTTTTGGATGATATCACTGGAAAATTGTAAGTTACAACTGGGAAAGGGAGAAAGTCCTGAAGCAGTTGTTAATTGTGCTGGAATTCTTGCTTCTCTGTTGGCAAAAGTTGTCAACCAGACTCCTGAGCAGAGGGATCCTTTGGCTTCTCATGTCCCTAAGTTTCTTTTTCTTTTAAAATAAATAATAAATATTTTTGTTTGTTTGTTTTCTAGGTAGGGTCTCACTGTAGCCCAGGCTGACTTGGAATTCACTATGTAGTCTCAGGCTGGCCTTGAAGTCACAGTGATCCTCCTATGCTTGCTGGGGTTAAAGGCATGCACCATACCAGACTAACACTCTGTTTGTTTTACAAAGTTATGAGGAAGGGTCTCCACAGTTTGGAGGTGAAAGCTGGGAATGCCCGGGTAATTGTCACATAAGCCCAGAAAGGGGACCATGGTGGTTCAGACCACAGTGGGGGACACAAGAAATGGTGTGTGTCTGGGGGGGGGTAAGGAAGGGGGACTTCTGAGTGCATTTAAAAGGCAGAGCCAGGACTGGGCTGTGTGGCTCAGTTGGTAGAGTGTTTGTCTAGCATGTAGGAAACCCTGTGTTTCATCCCAGGTATTCCATAAACCAGAAGTGGTAGCACATGCCCGTAATCCTAGAATTTGGCTCAGAAGTTCAAGGGCAGCTCAGCTACATGAGGCCCAGTCTCAGGAAATCAGAAAGGGGTGGACAGATAGCTCAGCAGCTAAGGCCATTGCTTGCAAAGCCTGATGGCTTGTGTTCAGTAAAGCCAGATGTACAAATATGGCACATGCATCTGAAATTCTTTTCCAATGGCAAGAGGCCAGGGCCAGCACCCATTCTCTTTCTCTTCCCTTGCAAATATATATATAGAGATAGAGATAGAGATAGAGATAGAGATAGAGATTAGATATAGATGTAGATGTAGATATAGACTAAGTGTGGTGGTGCATGCCTTTTAATCCTGGTACTTGGGAGGCAACTCTGACACTGCAAAGTGAATTCCAGGTCAGTCTGGACTAGAGCGAAACCCTACCTCAACAAAACAAGAAAGACACACACACACACATACACAAAGGAAGGAAGGAAGAGAAAGCACGCAAGCAAGCAGAAGAGAGAGGTAGTCACAGGAAATTTGCTAATTGCTGACTTGGGTTCAGCTGCTGTGGGTAGGTTTGTATGCATTATCAAGGTGTGCTAGACACAGCCATTATCATCTGTCCTCTGCATTAGGCATGGGCCTGGCTGCTGGGACTCCCCTTTCTCACCAACCCTTTTCTTTTTTTTAAATTTTTTTTTGTTTGCTTTTATTTATTTATTTGAGAGCGACACACAGAGAGAGAAAGAGGCAGAGAGAGACAGAGGAGAGTGGGTGTGCCAGGGCTTCTAGCTACTGCAAACGACGTGTGCTCCCTTGTGCATCTGGCTAACATGGGTACTGGGGAATCGAGCCTTGAATCGGGGTCCTTAGGCTTCACAGGCAAGCACTTAACCACTAAGCCATGTCTCCAGCCCAACCCTCTTCTTTTTGTTAGATTCATCAACAAGCTCCAGCCAGGCTCAGTGAAGAAGGTAAATGAATCAACTCAAAATTGGCACCAGGTAAGCTCAAATCTAATTTGTTTATTCCTCTCCACTCCCCAGGATCCCAGACCTTTGCCCTTGCTACAAAAACACTCTCCCTGAGCCACGCCCCCAGCCCTCACTGTGGATTCTAGACAGGAGCTCTACCCCTGAGCCACGCCCCCAACCCTCACTGTGGATTCTACACAGGAGCTCTACCCCTGAGCCACGCCCCCAACCCTCACTGTGGATTCTAGACAGGAGCTCTACCCCTGAGCCACGCCCCAGCCCCCCCTGTGGATTCTAGGCTGGAGCTCTATGGTTGAGCCACACCCTCGGCTGTTTTTACTCTTTAAAAAGTATTTTTATTTATTTGCAAGCAGAGTAAAAGAGAGACAGAGAGAATGGGTACACCAGGGCTTCCAGCTGCTGCAAATGAACTCCAGATGCATGCGCCACTTTGTGCATATGGATTTACCTGGGTACTGGGGAATCAAGCTATGGTCATTAGGCTTTGCAAGCAAGTACCTGACTGACTGCTGAGCCATCTCTCCAGCCCTATTTTTACTTTTAAAAATTATATATATATATATATATATAAATTTTATTTATTTTTTTTAAATTTTTTTTAAGTATTTTTATTTATTTATTTATTTGAGAGCGACAGACACAGAGAGAAAGACAGATAGAGGGAGAGAGAGAGAATGGGCGCGCCAGGGCTTCCAGCCTCTGCAAACGAACTCCAGACGCGTGCACCCCCTTGTGCATCTGGCTAACGTGGGACCTGGGGAACCGAGCCTCGAACCGGGGTCCTTAGGCTTCACAGGCAAGTGCTTAACCACTAAGCCATCTCTCCAGCCCTAAATTTTATTTTTGAGGTAGGGTCACATTCTAGCTCAGGCTGACCTGAAATTCACTATGTAGTCTCAAGGTGGCTTTGAACTCACTGTGATCTTTCTACCTCTGCCTCCTGAAGGCTAGGATTAAAGGTATACACCACCACACCCTGCTAAAAATTATTTATTTATTAGAGAAGGGGATAGGAGAGAAAGAGAGAAAGAGAAAGAGAATGGGCAGGGCAGGGCCCCCTCCTGCCCCAGCAAACAAACTATAGCCATGTGCTACTTTGTATGTTTTGCTTTATGTGGAAACTGGAGAATCAAACCCAGGCTGTCAGAATTAGCAAGGAAGCACTTAACCTCTGAGCCATCCTTCCAGCTCTACTCTTTTTTTTTGGTTTTTCGAGGTAGGGTCTCACTCTAGCTAAGGCTGACCAGGAATTCACTATGTAGTCTCAGGGTGGCCTTGAACTCCTGATGATCCTCCTACTTCTGCCTCCCAAGTGCTGGAATTAATGGCATGCGCCAACATACCTGGCTCCTATTTTTATTTTTTTTTAAACTTGGGGGGCTGGAGAGATGGCTTAGTGGTTAAGGCATTTGCCAGCAAAGCCAAATGACCCAGGTTCATTCCCCAGTATCCCAGTAAGCCAGATGCACAAAGTGGTACATGTGTCTGGAGTTCGTTTGCAGTGGCTGGAGATCCTGGCATTCCCATCTGTTCTCCTCCTCTATCTGCCTCTCTCTCTCTCTCTTTCAAATAAATAAATGAAATTTTTAAAAAATTTTGGGGCTAGAGAGATGGCTTAGAGGTTGAGATGCTTGCCTTTGAAGTCTAAGGACCCAGGTTCGATTCCCCAGTACCCACATAAGCCACATGCAGAAGGTGGTGCATGTGTCTGGAGTTCATTTGCAGTAGCTAGGAGACCTGCTGTGCCCATTCTTTCTTTTTTTTTTTTTTTTTTTTTTTTTTTTTTTTTATTAAAATTATTTATTTATTTATTTGAGAGCGACAGACACAGAGAGAAAGACAGATAGAGGAAGAGAGAGAGAATGGGCGCGCCAGGGCTTCCAGCCTCTGCAAACGAACTCCAGATGCGTGCGCCCCCTTGTGCATCTGGCTAACGTGGGACCTGGGGAACCGAGCCTCGAACCGGGGTCCTTAGGCTTCACAGGCAAGCACTTAACCGCTAAGCCATCTCTCCAGCCCATGCCCATTCTTTCTCTATCTCTTCTCTCTCTCTCTCAAATAAATAAATAAATAAATAAATAAATAAATAAATAAATTTTATTTATTTGCAAGGAGAGAGAGAGAGAGAAGAGAGACAGAGAGAGTGGGTGTGCCAGGACCTTCAGCTGCTACAAACAAACTGCAGATGGATGTGCCACTTTGTGCATCTAGCTTTATGTGGGAAGTGTCTCAACTGCTAAGTTTTTTTTTTTTTTTTTTTTTTTTTTGAGTTAGGGTCTTGCACTAGCCCAGGCTTACCTGGAATTCATTATGTAGTCTCAGGCTGGCCTCAAATTCATCACAATCCTTCTATCTCAGCTTCCCAAGTGCTGGGGTTAAAGGTGTGTGCCACCATGCCCAGCTATTTTCACTTTTTGAGAGAGGGGTTTCCCAAGTTTCCTAGGCTGGCTTTGAACTCACCTCTTGAGTATTTGGGATGACAGACCCTCACTACTAGGTTTGGCTCCCAATTTCTTTCTATTCCTTGTCCACAAGCCCTTCAGCTGTGCACCTTCCCCTCCCTAACACCACTTGTTCCCTTTCAGCTGGAGAATATTGGTAATTTCATCAAGGCCATTACCAAGTATGGGGTGAAGCCTCATGACATCTTTGAGGCCAATGACCTGTTTGAGAATACCAACCACACACAAGTGCAGTCCACTCTCCTGGCCCTGGCCAGCATGGTGAGTACTGGGGAAAGATAATCATGAGGCAGGGCCTGTGGTGGCCCAGGCAGCCTGGTATGCACCAGGGACACTTGGGCTAATGAGGTCTGTGGAAGCGTGAGCTGGGATAGGCAGGTGAGAACAAGTCTCCAAGGGGACAGTGCAGCGTACTAGAGGCTCCTCTGTGGGTTTCCATCCTCCTTACCCCACCCAGGCCAAGACAAAAGGAAACAAGGTCAACGTGGGGGTCAAGTACGCTGAGAAACAAGAGCGGAAGTTTGAACCAGAGAAGCTGAGAGAAGGACGGAACATCATTGGCCTGCAGGTATGGCCCCTTCCTCACCTGTGTGTCCCTGCTGGGCTGAGCAGAGGTAAAGAAGGGTACCCAAGTCCCTGAAGGCTCTGGGGGACAGAATGTTTGGTATGGTCAGCTTTTGCAGGTCACTCATTTGCTTCCTCTGCCTGGTAGTCCTAGCAGGTAGGTGTTGTTTTCAACAACCCTTTGCACATATAGGGAAACTGAGGCCTGCAGAAGCTGTCTCCCTCTGTGTGTATATATGTGTGGTGTGTGAACAGTGGATGCACATGTGTGTAAGTGGCGTATGCACATGTGCACATAGGTGCATGCACTCCATGCAAAGGCCAGAGAAGGACATTCAGTCTTTCATTATTGTTCTTCCATCTTAGATGGCCTGTGAAGCCAAAGGACCCAGATTCGATTCCCCAGGTCCCATGTGAGCCAGATGCACAAGGGGGCGCATGTGTGTGGAGTTCATTTGCAGGGCCTGGAGGCCCTGGTGCACCCATTCTCTCTCTCTCTCTCTCTTTCTCTCCCCCTTCTCTGTCTCTAAAAAATAAATAAAATAAATCTCAAAAAAAAAGATGTGTACCACCACACCCTGTTTGCAAGTGTACTAAAAACAAAACAAAACAAAAAGCCGGGCATGGTGGTGCATTGCCTTTAATCATAGTGATCTCCCTCTAGCCTAGGCTGACCTGGAATTCACTGTGTAGTCTCTGGGTGGCCGCGAACTCATTGCATTTCTCCTATCTCTGCCTCCCAAATTCTGGGAATAAAGGTGTGAGCTACCACACCTAGCCCAAATGTACTTTTAATTTTATTATTTAATTTTTTATTTTAGAGAGACAGAGGATTGGTCGCCAGGGCCTCAGCCACTGAAATCAAACTCCAAATGCTTGTACCACTAGTGGGCACGTGCAGCCTCGAGCTTGCCTCATCTTTGTGAATCGGTTTTACTTGGGATATGGAGAGTAGAATATGGGTCCTTGGGCTTCATAGGCAAGCACCTTAACTGCTAAGCCATCTCTCCAGCCCCCAAATGCACATTATTTTTATTTTGTTTTTTTTTTTGGGGGGGGGTAGAGTCTCACTCTAGCCCAAGCTGACCTGGAATTCATAGTCTCAGGTCTCAGGGTGGCCTTGAACTCATGGTGATCCTACTACCTCTGCCTTTCCAGTGCTGGGATTAAAGGCATGCACCACCATACCTGACTCCTAATGCACTTTTTCTTTAAACAACAACTTGTTTTTTATTAATTTGCAAGCAGAGAGAGATATAGAGAATGCATGCGGCAGGGCCTCTAGCCAC
This sequence comes from Jaculus jaculus, assembly GCF_020740685.1. NCBI lineage: Eukaryota > Metazoa > Chordata > Mammalia > Rodentia > Dipodidae > Jaculus > Jaculus jaculus. The sequence goes on from NC_059103.1 coordinate 34,142,649, forward strand.
TGAAAATGGATTCTGGACGTATGTGTCACTTTGTTCAACTGGCTTTACATGGGTACTGAGGAATTGAACTTGGGTCCTTAGGTTCTGAAGGCAAGTGCTTTAACTGCTGAGCCATCTTTCCAGCCTTGTACTTTAAAAAAATTATTATTATTAGTTTTCAGAAGTAGGGTCTCACTCTAGCCCAGGCTGACCTAGATATACAAGAATTCACTCTGTGTTCTCAGGCTGGCCTGGAACTCATGGCGATCCTCCTACCTCTGTCTCCTGAATGCTGGGATTAAAGGTGTGCACCACCATGCCCAGTCAGCCCTGTACTTTATTTATTTATTTTACAAAGAGAGAGAGAGTGGGAGAATGAGTACACCAGGGCCTCCAGTCACTGCAGATAAACTCCAGATGTGTGCGCCCCCTTGTGCATCTGGCTAACATGGGTTCTGGGGGATCGAACCTAGGTCCTTTGGCTTTGCAGGCAAATGCCTTAACCACTAAGCCATCCCTCCAGCTCCAGCCCTGTACTTTTTATTTAGACATAGCCTTATTAAGTTGCCTAGTCCGATGTTCAACTTGCTATGTAGTTCAGGCAGTCCTGGAATGTGCCATCCTCCTGCCTCAACCTCCAAGTTGCTAGGATTATAGGCCTATGCCGGCAGGCCCAGTTTGAAGCTAGCTCTTTTTGGTAGGATTGTTCCATTGGTATGTGGTGGGCTGACCTTGACTCTGAGACATTGGTCATACAGTATGTTCATTCTAAGTCTGTTTTTGGCCTCATGCTCTGACATCAAACATGTCTTGTGGACAGCAGGGATGTTCTATAATGTGATCCTGTGTTTCTCCTTTTGGCCTCCTAGATGGGCACCAACAAGTTTGCGAGCCAACAGGGTATGACAGCTTATGGTACTCGGCGCCACCTTTATGACCCAAAGTTGGGCACGGATCAACCCCTGGACCAGGCCACTATCAGCTTGCAGATGGGCACTAACAAAGGAGCCAGCCAGGTGAGGGGGTGGTAACCACAGGGCACCTGATAGGGCCCAGACCCTTTACTGTCCACTGGCCTGATCACTGTCCCTTCCGCAGGCTGGCATGACTGCGCCGGGGACCAAGCGGCAGATCTTCGAGCCAGGACTGGGCATGGAGCACTGTGACATGGCCAATGTCAGTTTGCAGATGGGGAGCAACAAGGGGGCCTCACAGCGGGGCATGACGGTGTATGGGCTACCGCGCCAGGTCTATGATCCCAAGTACTGCCTGACACCGGAGTACCCAGAGCTGGGCGAGCCCACCCACAACCATCACCCACACAACTACTACAATTCTGCTTAGGGACCCCAGAAGGGTCTGGCTGATGCTCTTGGCTGGGCTCAGCTGGGCCCAGCCAACTCCCTTCCCCCTGCATGGCATTCCCCAATCCCTTGCCTATAGGGTTACAGTTTGGGGAGAGCAGACTGGGGGGGACTGGAGAGAAGGAAGGTGATCCCTCCATCCCTGTAGCTCTGCAGGGCCCAGCCTACAACTGGGTGTCCCCAACAGCACCCAAAAGACACACTGAGCAAAGCTATTCCAACTGTTCCTCACTCTCACATGTGGGTACCCCCAGAACCAGAAGCCCTCCAAGCAAAACCCCAATAACCCAGGCTAAGCCTGATCCTGCCCCATTCCTGCAGCAGGAGCAAACTGCATGCCCAGAAATGCAGCGGACACACGCGGTTTGGTTTGCAGCGACTGGCTATGTGGATGTGACTGTGACTGTGGCGTTTGTAACGCAAGCACTTTTATTTTTTTTAAAGTTCACTGGAGCACAATAAATGGCTGTAAAATCATGTGAGGCCTGTGGGGTACTCAAATACACACAAACAGCCTGGATCAGATACTTCCATCTGAGGGATATAGGGGCCCCAAGATACACAAGCAGGCTTCACATAACTTAGGCACATGCCAAATGCACACACATGCCCTCCTGGCCTTTGACACAGATGTGTATAACCATGATGTGTTAAAAAGACATACACCAGTAGCCTGGCATTGTGGCACGTGTCTTTAATCCCAGCACTCAGGAGGCTTAAGTAGGAGGATCACTGTGATTTTGAGGCCAGCCTTAGACTACATAGTGAATTCCAGCTGAGCCCTGGCTAGAATGAGACCCTATCTCAAAAATAAATAAATAAATTAATTAATTAATTAAAAAGGCTGGAGATGTGGCTTAGTTGTTGAGAGTGCTTGCATAGCATGTATGAAACTCTGGGTTAAATCCCCAGCAAATTTTTTTTAATTTATTTTTAAATTTTGTTCATTTTTATTTATTTTATTTTGTTTTTCTGAGGCAGGGTCTCATTCTAGCCCAGGCTAACCTGGAATTTACTATGTAGTCTCAGGGTGGCCTTGAACTCATGGCAGTCCTCTGAGTGCTGGGATTAAAGGCATGCGCCACCATGCCTGGCTCATTTTTATTTTTATTTACATTTATTTGAGAGAGAGAATGGGCACACCAGGGCTTCCAGCCACTGCAAACGAACTCCAGACACATGTGCCACCTTGCTCATCTGGCTTGTGTGGGCCCTGGGGAACTGAATCTGGGTCCTTAGGTTTTGCAGGCAAGTGCCTTAACCCTAAGCCATCTCTCCAGCCCTAGTGCCCTTTAAGCTGGGTGTGGTGGTACCATCCTGTAATCCCAGTATTGAGGAGGTAGGAGGATCAGAAGTTCAATATTAGAGAGAGGGGAGGTGCTTAGTGGATAAATACTTACCATGCAAGGGTGGGCATCTGAGTTCAGACCTCCAGAATGCTTGTGAAACTAGACACTGCAGTGGGGTTTGTAGTCCCAGCACACTGCTGTGAGAAGGAAGAAACAGTCACCCGGAAGCTTATAGGCCAGTTAGCCTGGGGACTGCAGTGGTGAGTGACAGACCCTGTCTCAAACAAGGTAGAAGAAAGGGCGGACACCTGAAGCTGTCCTCTGACCTCTACGTGTGAGCCATGCCATATGTGAGCATGCACTCACATGCATAAATGCACAAACACACACACATATACTGTACACATATTTTAGAATAATTTTTATTTGTTTATTTGAGAGGTGCACCAGGGCCTTCAGCCTCTGCAAATGAATGCCAGATGCATGTGCCACCTGTACATCTGGCTTATGTGGGTCCTGGAGAATCCAACCTGGGTCCTATGGTTTTGCAGGTAAGTGTCTTAACCATTAGGCTATCTCTCCAGCTTTTCTTTTTTTGTTTTTGTTTTTAAAATATATTTTATTTGGGCCGCGTGTGGTGGTGCATGCCTTTAATCCCAGCACTCAGGAGGCAGAGGTAGGAGGATTGCCAAGAGATTGAGGCCAACCTGAGACTACATAGTGAATTCCAGGTCAGCCTGAGCTAGAGTGAGACCCTACCTTGAAAAGTCAAAAACAAAAAAAAATTGTTTGCAAGCAGAGAGATAGAGACTCCAGCTGGTGCAAATGAAGGCATACACACCACCTTGTGCATCTGGCCTTATGTGGGTACTGGGGAATCAAACTTCAGTCATTGGGCTTTGCGGGCAAGTACTGCTGAGCCATCTCTCTAGCCCCTGTAAACACATTTTTTAAAAGTTAGTTTTGACAGGTGTGGTGACACACTTGGGAGGCTGAAGAAGGAAGATCACAGTGAGTTTTAGGCCAGCCTGGGGTCACAGAATGAGTTCCAGGTCAGGCTAGTGGTATAGGCTTATAAACCCAGCACTTAGATGCAGGAAGGAGGATCAGGAATTCAAGGTCATCTTCAGCCCCAAAAGGAGTCTATGTAGCTATGTGAAACCCTGTCTCAAAAAAAAAACAAAAAACAAAAAACAAAAAACAAAACACACACACACATACAGTTTGTCCAGGTGTGTAGTGATTTACACCTATAATCCCAGCACTCAGGAGGCTGAGGTAGTAGGTTTTCTGAATTTGAGGCCAGCCTGGGTTAGAGAATCTGCTTTAAAAAAAAAAATCAAAAAAGGGCTGAGGTGTTGCCTGAACGTTTAATAGCAGTTGATGCTTATGTAGAAGAGACTCTCATGCAGGAAACCATGCAGTTTGACTCCTCAGAAGCCAGATTAAAAACAACAACAACAACAACCAAGGCTGGAGAGATGGCTCAGCAGTTAGGGTGTTTGCCACCAATGCCAAAGGACCCAAGTGTGATTCCCCAGTACCCACATAAAGTCAGATGCACAAGGTGGCACATGTATCTGGAGCTCATTCATAGTGACTAGAGGCCTTGGCATGGCCATTCTCTCTCTCTCAGCCTCTTTCTCTCTCAAATAAATAATTATTTTGGGGGGGATTTGCAAGGTTGAGTCTCACTCTAGCCCAGGCTGACATGAATTCACTCTGTAGTCTCAGTCTGGCCTCAAACTCATGGCAATCTCCTACGTCTGCCTCCCAAGTACTGGGCTTAAAGGCATGCACCACCATGCCTGGCTATAAAATATTATTTTAAAACCCTGGAGGACTAGAGGGATGAGTTAGCAGTTAACTCATTTTCCTGCAAAGCCAAAGGACCCAGGTTCAATTCCTCAGAACCCACATAAGCCAGATGTACAAGATGGTGCATGTGTCTGGAGTTTGTTTGAGGTGGCTGAAAGCCCTGACGTACCCGTTCTATCTGTTGGTCTGTCTCTCAAATAAATAAATTTTTAAAAATTAAAAAAACCCCACAAAACCCTGGAGTATTTCTGTAACCCTAGTCCATGGGGGTGGGGAAAGAGACTGGTGAATCACCAGGACTCATGGAAAAAGGGCAGCTCTGGGTTGAGGGAGAGACCCCTTCTCAAGCAAGGATGTGGATGAATGATTAGAGGACACCTGGCATTCTCCTCTGGTCTTCACATACATGCACACAAAGCACACACAACTGCACACATGTATGCAAAACAAATCCTTAAGATCATTCTTAGCTACAGAGGAAGATCTTGGGCCAAACCTAGGCTATATGAAACCATCAAACACACACACACACACACACACATACACAGAGCAAACTAAAACAAAAAAGGCATATAGTGAGTGTAATTGCAGAGCTGATATACACACAGTCTCATCCACTATACAGTACATACACACACACCACAAGCTCAAAAACCTCTCCAGAGGGCCTGAGTTATTGTGAGAAATAAGTTTTGAGTCTCTTGCTAGCTGAGTGACTTTGGGCCATTTACTTCCCTCCCTTGGCTTATTGTCCCCATCAGGAAATGAGCAGCAAGTCTTGAAGAGTCAGGGAGAAGAGGAAATGAAATGAAGTGCAAGCTTCCAAGGGTTCCTGTAGGCAAGGTGAACCCTTTAGCCCCAGAGTGTGGCGAAGTGGTGAGGACGTGGTCTGCAATGCCAGTAATGGCTCCTGTTGACTGGCACAAAATTGAATAGCTTCACTGTAAGGGTCTGAGAATCACTGAAGAAAGACCCTAGACTCAGTATGTAAAAGCAAAGAGTATTTATTCTGCAGAATCAGCCAGCATGCGGGGGTCAACCATCCATACAAAATGGCAACCCTGAGAGGAGCACACAGGCCCCTTTTAAACACAGCTAGGGGAATTTTAGGAGGGTTAGGTCATCTTCTCATGTGATTGGTTCAACAAGCAGCAGTTACATTTGTGCACCTTTGATTGGCTGTAGCCCAGATTTTACCATCCTTGGACATGTTTAGGCATGTTTTAGAGATGTTGCAGGAACTGACTCAGCCCTGGAGCCCGCTATCTTGGGCAAGTCCTTTTTTTGGTCATAGTCCAGAGGTATTGCAGGAACTGACTCAGGCCCCTGGGTGGCTAGCTTCCTGGGCCACATGTCAGGGTCGCTATTAACAGCCCTTTGTTCATGTTTTTTCCCAGAAGCCTTGCCTGTCTCTCTGGGAAACTGAAACTTAGGCCTAGCTGTAAATTGGAGCAAATTTGATCCTCTTATTCCCTGCTTATGAAATCCTTGAGAGGGGTCTAGGGGTTGATATTGGTACTTTAATACTATAAGCTGAACGGTAGGTACGCGTTCTTTGACAGCTCTTATGAGTGTTGAGGATCTAGGGCCCACAGGTGAGGGCGAGTAGCAGCAGCATCAGAGGCCCTGTCACTGCTGAAGAGAGGGCAGTGAGACAAGGAACCAATTAAAAAAGGATTCATACCAGTTTCTGGATTTTTGCCCTCTTTTTTTTCTATCTTGTAATATTTTCTGTATTAAAGACATTGATTCTTTGATGATTCCAGAATGGTTAGCATAAATGCAGCATTGTTCTCCTAGGGCTAGACATAGTCTGCCTTGTTGGAGGAGTAGGAGGTCTAGTCCATGGCTTTTCTGAAGGGTAACTTCAGCTAGAGAAGATAAGCAAGTCTCAAGGTGTGAGATGGATTCCCCCCCTCCCCGATATTACTATTTTGGTTTTTTGAGGTAGGATCTCACTTTAGCTCAGGTTGACCTGGAATTCTCTATGTAGTCTCAGGGTGGCTTGAACTCATGGCAATCCTCCTACCTCTGCCTCCTGAGTGCTGGGATTAAAGGTGTGCACCACCATTCCCAGCTATTATTATTATTTTATTTTTATTTTTTAAATTTTTATTAGCATTTTCCGTGATTATAAAAAAATATCCCATCTTAATTCCCTCCCCCTACACTTTCTCCTTTGAAATTCCATTCTCCATCATATTTATTATTATTATTTTTAATTAACAACTTCTATGATTGTAAACAATATCCCATTGTAATGCCCTCCCTCCCCTGACTTTTCCCTTTGAAACTGCACTCTCCATCATATCCCCTCCCCATCTCAATCAGCCTCTCTTTTATTTTGATTTCATGATCTTTTCCTCCTATTATGAGGGTCTTGTGTAGGCAGTGTCAGACACTGTGAGGTCATGGATATCCAGGCCATTTTGTGTCTGGAGGGAGCACATTGTAAGGAGTCCTACCCTTCCTTTGGTTCTTACATTCTTTCTGCCACCTCTTCCACAATAGACCCTGAGCCTTGGAAGGTACAATAGAAATATTGCAGTGCTGAGCACTCCTGTCATTTCTTTCCAGCACCATGATGCCTTCTGAGTCATCCCAAGGTCACTGACATCTGAAAAGAGAAGATTCTCTACCAAAAATGAGAGTAGCATTAATATATGGGTATAAGCATTAAGAGAAGTGCTTACTAGGCAGTTTGATAAGCATAGTATATACATTTAGCCGGACAGCAGCCGACGTTACACCCCTAGAACTCATGACTACCCCTGTTTTAAGTTGTCAGTATCAGGGATGTATTTCCTCCCATGGAGTGGACCTCCAGTCCAATTAGAGGGCAACTGGTTTCTACCATGACAGACATGCCACTATTGCATCCATTGGCTCATTTGGCCTGGCTGGCCAAATATAAGGCTTGCAGTGTCCACTGTTGAGTATCTTCACTGGTGATTTCTCTGTCTCCCATTGAACTGCATGCAGAATGGCTTCTTTCAGCTTTCTGTCAGCTGGTCTACATGGAGGAAGTTATCAGCTCAATTCCAGTAGGATTTCTCAGTGGCCTTGTAGCCCAAGTATGTGGAATCTTCAGCAATAGGGTCTTACCATCTATTCCTGGTGGGAAACCAGGGCCTCGGCAATGGCCTGTAATGTTTTGGGGACATTAGGGACTTCCCTGGCCAACAATTCACTGGAAGGTATCCCATCCCTGGCACGGAACATTTTCCAACAACAATCTATGGCTCTTGAGTGTTCCATTGAGACAGACTTTTCTAGCTCAGATAGATCAGCATCTATTGTTAGGGTTAGGGCCTTGTAATTTTTGTCTTGGAGAACTAGGACCAAGGTGCCCATTCTGGTGGCCCCAACAACACCAAGTCCTAGCAGGGTGGGGGCTAGGACTGTAGCAACTGCCACCTGTTTTGATCTTCCAGTCAGGAGAGGGGAGAGTTGTCTCCATGTCTTCCCCTGAATGGTAAAGGATCTTAGGAGTTAGCTGGACCAGCCTACAGAACCTATTGGTGTGGTTGAGTGTTAAAGTATGAACAAGGAGTCAACCCAGTAGAGCAGGCACACCAGGCGTCATCTGGAGGGATGAGGTACATCTCCTGATTTGGGGCCTTTGGGTGGTGTGGCATAGGTGTCTATGACTATGGGGGACAGGTTTATGTCCCCCTGTAATGCACAGTCCATTCCCTTCAGCCAGTTTCACAGTTAACCTCCTGACACCCAGGTGTTGTCAGCGGTAGGCCCCATTATCCTCAGAGGTGGTGTAGTTCCCAAGGATGGCTATTACCTTATAGTAGGGAGGCCTTGCATCTAAGCAGAACCAGCAGTCATCAGTGAGTTCAGGCCTAGAGGTATTTATCACTTGATAGGTGGCCCAGAGGAAGTCCCAAGGTCCGGATTGGGGTTGAGGCTCCTGACTTGGGGCAGGACTCCTGGATGGGATATAAGTCACCCTAGGCTTATTTGTTAGGTTGAGCCTTTTAGTAGGCACAGCCTCCTGCTCCTGTGGTGACACTTTAATGGGTGGCAGGACTGGGTTGAGGCCTAGTGGTACTTCAGGCCCAAATTTTATCTTTTGAGTTAGGCATTGAATAGTGAATAATATCCCAGAAACACTATTTGGTTTATGGAGCCATAGTCCCCATGTGTTTCCTGTTCCCCAGTTGGTGGCTTTTTTACCTTTTGGGGTAAAATTAATAGTGATTAGATTACAGGTACTAAAAGCACATGGTCCACTGAGACCATTTGAGTAGAGTTTGGGCTGCGGTCTATATCCCCATCCTGGTGAGTCTGACCCTGGGCTCTATTTAACTATAATGAGGTCATCCTTAACTGGGGGTCCTAAGAGATTGTTCCTGTCAATTCGCAGCCCCAGCTTGCGCAAAAGAATGATTCTGCCCCCACCCCATTTGGTTTTCTGAGACTTAGATCTGGGCAGACATAGAAGGGGGTGTGTCACAACATGTTGTGCACTCTTGGGTGGTAGCAATTTTGCAGTTCAGCATAGGTATCCCAATCCCCTCAATCAATGTGCAAAAGTCAAATGTCATAACAAGTCAAATGTCATGGAACCAAGTTCCAATAGGAGCTGAGTGGCACGTGGAATTAACAATCATCCCTGTAGCTGTGTTAGTGACCACCCATGTGAGGTTATATGGCTCATGAGAGTTAGGCCCAATGAGGGCCAAACCCATAGCAGAGATCAAGATCAGGATTTGTAAAGTCTTGGCTTTAGTGGGTCCAATGAGTGGGGCAGAATATTCCATACTTCTGAAGTCAAGTCGTCAGGAGGCCTCTCCCTTCGATGTTGCAACTTTGAGTTGTCTCTAGTCCTGCAGGTTTGACGTGGGAGTGATGTATCCAGGTTCTAACTCCGTCAACCTTCACGGCTGTGGGTGTGGTCAAGACTACCATGTGAAGGCCTTTCCAGCATGGCTCAAGAGTCTTGTGATTGTGTCTCTTAATCCAAACTTCATCACCTGGTTCAAAGCAATGGGAGTTAGGATGGGGAGCTGACTCATAGATTTGGCGTATATCCGGCCAAATCTGTTTTTGGACCTTATGGAGAGACTGTAGGGATTCCAGGAACTTCTGATGGTCAACTTCTGCAAGGATCTTAGGTTAAAGGTTAGACAGAAGGGGAGGGGGCCTCCCATATAGTATCTCAAAGGGAGTTAGGCCTAGGGTATAGGGGGTGTTTCTAGCCTTATACAGGGCATAAGGAAGGAGGGCTACTCAGTCACTGCCAGTTTCTAGGGTTAATTTAGTTAAGGTCTCCTTTAAGGTCCGATTCATTCTCTCTACCTGGCCTGAACTCTGGGGACAGTAGGCACAGTGAAGTTTCCAATCTGTCCCCACAATCTTAATAAGTGACTGTGTTACCTGAGATATGAAGGTAGGTCTGTTATCAGATCCCAACAATGAAAGCAGTCCACACTTGGGGATAATTTCTTCTATTAGCTTCTTAGCCACTATGGTGGTGGTCTCTTTCTTGGTGGGGAACGCTCCACCCAGCCTGAAAAGGTGTCTATAAGAACTAAAAGGTACTTGTATCCATACAAACCTGGTTTTACTTTGGTGTGATCCATTTCCCAGTTTGTGCCTGGTCTTTGTCCACACAGCTGGTTTCCTGGGGCCTTTGGTCCTGCCGTTAAGGGATTTACTGCTTTACAGGTAGCAAAGTGGGAAATGATCTCATTCACTAAGGGCCCTAGGTGAAAAATTCTGTAGTTAGCATTTCTCAGCAGCTCCTTAAGTTTTCTAAGACACAGATGGGTATTTTGATGAACCTGATGAATGAGCTGTTTAGCAAATTCTGACAGGAGAATTATTCAGCCCTCAGCTGTATGGAGCCATCCTTCTTTTCGAAAAGAGTCCTTGGCATTTGGTTAGGTCCTCCTTATTTTTTGAGCTGTAATGGGGGGTTGGAGGGAGCCCTGGTGGAACCACCGCCACCAAGGCTGTGGCTGTGGAGTCTAGTGCAGCCTCTTTTGCGTCATTATTGGCCAGTCTGTTTCCTTTTGCTCTTTTATCTTCCCCCTTTTGATGGCCTAGGAAATGGACAATGGCTATCTTGAGAGGCAGCCATATTGGCTCTAATAGAGCTAGGATCTCATCTTTATTTTTGATGGTTTTTCCTTCTGCCATGAGCAGCCCCCTTTCCTTATAGATGAGCCCATGGACATGAGCTGTGGCAAAGGTGTATTGGCTGTCCGTGAACATGTTTGCAATTTTGTCTTTGGCTATTTTAAGGGCTCAGTCAGGTCAATTATTTCGGCTCTCTGGGCCTAAGTCCCAGGTGGTAGGGCAGAGGCCCATTCTACAGAGTCAAGAGTTACTACCGCAGCACCCACATACCTGACTCCGTCTTGCATGTAACTGCTCCCGTCTGTGAAGTAGTCCACCTCTGCATTTGGCCAGTGGATGTCTGTCAGGTCCCGCCTCACGTTTTGGACTTGGTTCAACACTGTTGAGCAGTCACGTGTAATGTCCTGGTCTGGATCCGGCAGTAAAGCAGCCAGATGGAGGGCTGAAGTAGGGTGGTATCAGAAGCGGGGCAGGTTCAGATGCAGAGACTGGTAATGCACCAGTCGGTTATTAGAGATCCATCAGTCTGGAGAATTCTTGAGAATCCCTTTCATGGCATGTGGGGTAATTATGATCAATTCCTGTCCCATAGTAATCTTATCTGCATCCTTAACCAGCAACACGGTGGCCACCACGATGCGGAGGCAGGCTGGCCATCCTTGTGCTACTGGGTCCAGCTTTTTGGGTAGATAGGCTACTGGTCTTTTCCAAGGGCCTAGCGCTTGAGTCAGGTGGAAAGGCTCATAGATGTCTGGTAGGGCCAGTGCTGGGGCCCTTGAGCCAGTGGAAGGCTTTGTCCATCTCTGGAGTCCAGTCCAAGGCATTCTCCTGCCCCCTTGCGGTACAGAGGCTTAACAATTTCTGTGAATCCTGGCACCAAGAGTCTACAGAATCCTGCTGAGCTGGGAGTGGGGTATACTGATGATTGTCTCTTTCTGGGCCTGAGACAGCAGGCATCGGCCCCCCCTTGAGTATGTACCCTAGGCACGTTACCTCCCTTTGGCAGAGCTGTGCCTTTTTCGCAGACACTCAATATCCCATCTGGTCCAGTTCTCTAAGCAAGGTGCTAGTTGCCAAATGACAGATTTCTTCATCTGGGGCAGCTGTAAGAAGGTCATCAACATTCTGTAGGAGGGTTATTTGGGGGTGTGCCTGCCGGTACTCACCCAGGTCATGGAGTGCCTCATCAAAGATGGCAGGGGAGTTCTTAAATCCTTGTGGTAGACTAGTCCAAGTCAGCTGGCCATTGATATCATGCTCTGGGTCGCTCCATTCAAAGGTGAACAAGGATTGGCTAGCTGGAGCCAGTGGCAGGCTGAAGAAGGCATCTTTAGGATCCAACACTGTGTAGACATCCCACTCAGGTGGCAAGCTGCTCAGCAGGGTGTATGGATGGGGCACTATGGGGTGATTGTCTTCTACTCTTTTATTAACTTCCCTTAAGTCCTGTATGGGTCAGTAGTTGTTGGAGTGGGGGTTTCTTACTAGCAGAAGGGGGGTGTTCCAGGAAGACTGGCAAGGAACGAATATCCCTTGTTCCCAGAGTCAGTTTATGTGAGGTGTTATCCCTACTTTCGATTCCTGAGACATGGAGTACTGGCGGACTTGGGCTTTACTAGCATCAGCTTTTAGTTGTACTAAAATTGGGATCCAATGTTTAGCTAGCCCATCGGATGTCTTTCTGCCCATACTCCTGGAATTTCCTCCCTTTAACTTGGTAACTGGTGGGACGGTGGAAGATGCCTCCCTCTGGATGTCTCACATTGAAAGTTGGTCATTCATTCCTGCTAAAGATGGTTAGTTTTCCCAGCCATACTGTTAAACCCAGATTGTCTGCCAGACATCAGAAATCCTTGAAGTGTGACTGGACTAGGTCCAGTGGGGTGGAACTCACTGGCTGTCCCATGGTGTTTCACAAGAAAGTAGAAAAGGACGAACACAATACAAACAAACACAGAAACAAACCTCTTGGGGAGCGAAAAAGAAACCAAAATGATCCTGACGGCAGCCTATCCCGTAAATGAGTTCTGCCAGGTGGGTGTGACCTGTCAGTATCTATCAAAACCAGAGTCAGACTATAGCTCTCTAGCTCCAACAGATGGGTGTCCGGAGCATTCTTGGAGCCCCCTGGCCCAGAGGTAATAATTAATGTGTCTGCCTGACCTTTGTGGGCCTCCAGATTGTGTCCCAACACCAGATCTATTGGAAAAACAAGGAACAGAGCAGAACAAAGACACACAGTACAGAGGGACGGCCCAACTCACCGATCAGTGGAGAACCAATTGATCCCCTAGAAATGTTCCACTATCAAGTCTGGGTGGTCTCCAGTGACCCCAGGGTGAGCCCCCAAATGTAAGGGTCTGAGAATCGCTGAAGAAAGACCCCAGACTCAAATAGTACGTAAAAGCAGAGTATTTATTCTGCAGAATCAGCCAGCATGCAGGGGTTGATTGATACAAAATGGTGACCCTGAGAGGAGCACGCAGGCCCCTGTTAAGCACAGCTAGGGGAATTTTAGGAGGGTTAGGTCATCTTCTCATGTGATTGGTTCAACAAGCAGCAGTTACATTTGTACACCTTTGATTGGCTGTAGCCCAGATTTTATCATCCTTGGCCATGTGTAGACATGTTTTAGAGATGTTACAGGAACTGACTCAGCCCTGGAGCCCGCTATCTTGGGCAAGTCCATTTTTTGGTCATAGTCCAGAGGTATTGCAGGAACTGACTCAGGCCCCTGGGTGACTATCTTCCCTGGCCACATGTCAGGGTCACTGTTGATTAACAGCCCTTTGTTTGTGTTTTTCTTTTCCCCAGAAGTCTTGCCTGCTTCTCTGGAAAACTGAAACTTAGGCTTAGCTATAAAATGGAGCAAATTTGATCCTCTTATCACCTTGGGGAATGGCTGTCTTGGTGCCTAGTTTGTGCTCAGCTGGACTCTTTCTTATTTTTATCTTTTGGTTTTTCAAGGTAGGGTTTCACTGTAGTCCAGGCTGACCTGGGATTCACTCTGTAGTCTTAGGGTGGCCTCAAACTCACAGTGATTCTCCCTACCTCTGCTTCCCAAGTGCTGGAATTAAAGGCATGTGCCACCAGGCCTGGCTCTCTCATTTTTAAATCTTAAAAACATTTTTTTATTGACAAATTTCATAATTGTAGACAATAATTCATGATAATACCCTCTTCTCCCCTACTTTCCCTTTCACAAATCTACTCTCCATCATATCTCTCCCACTCTCAATTAGTCTCTCTTTTATTTTGATGTCATCATCTTTTCCCTATTATGTTATGTGGGTAGTATCGGGTATTACGAGATCTTGGATATCCAAGCCATTTTGTGTCTGGAAGAATGCATTGTAAGGAGTCCTACTCTTCCTCTGGCTCTTACATTCTTTCTGCCACCTCTTCCACAATGGACCCTGAGGCTTGGCAGAGATGTATCAATGCTGAGCACTCCTCTGTCACTTCTCAGCACTATGGTGACTTTTGAATCATTCCAGAGGTCAGTGCCCTCTGAAAAGAGAAGACGCACAAGGAGCTCAAGCATCTGGAGTTAGTTTGCAGCACCTGGAGGCCCTGGCACTCCCGTTCTCTCCCTGCCTATTTTTTTCTCAAATAAAGAAAAAAAAAAAAACTATATATAAAAAGAGGAGCTTCTCTAACCAAAAGTGAAATTAGCACTAATACTTACTGGGCAGTTTGATGAGTATAATATATGTATTTAGCCAGACACCAGCAGGTGTTATACCCCTAGGGCTCATGACTTCCCCCATCATAGGTTGTCAGTACCATGCATGTATTCCCTCCTATGGAGTGGGTCTCCAGTCCATTGGAGAACAGTTGGTTTTCCCTGTAACAGACATGCCACTACTGCACCTGTTGGCCCATTTTACCTGGCTAGCCAAATTTAAGGCTTACAGTGTTCACTATTGTTTATCTCACTGATCACTTCTCTCTCCCATAGGGATGCATGCAGAGTAGCTTTTTCCAGCTGTCAGTTGTTCTATAGGGAGGAGGTTTCAAGCTCAGCTCAAGCTTGATTTCTCAATGACCTTGCAGCCCAAGTATGTGGAGTCTTCAGCAATATGGGGTCTCTTTTTAGGGCTGAGTTCCACATCTACCCAGGTTCTTGAAAGTCTAGATGGCACTCCAAAATCTTCATGCTTGTTTGGATAGATGGCCACCAATATAGTCAACATTTTTATTAGTTTGTAGTTTGCATCTGCAGCCACCTGGCAGAAGGAGGTGTCACTGGGTGGATCTTACGGTGTTGTGGTGGGTTTCAGATTTCAATCTAAAGATATGCAAAGTGTGCTCTGTGGCTTTTGACCTTTAGGCTTGTGCTTCTCTCTGTGTTTGGTCCTGTGAAAACAGGCCAGCTGCCATTATGGAACTTCTTCTAGATCTCTAAGATTCAATAAATCCCTTCCTCTGTAACTGTGGCTGGTCTGGAAGTTCATCTCAGCATACCTGAAGCTGCCTGCTACAATGCTTCAGAGGGAACCCTGTTTGGCTAAGGAAAGCTTCAGGTACTCTGCCTGAGAGCTCCCAGCTGTGAGTGTTCCAAGTTGAGAATGCTGAGAAGTGGGAGGGAGATCAGGAGTCTTCCCTCCTCCCCATCAGGACAGAGGTCAAGGCTGGAACGCAAGGACCAGTGGAGACAGACACCAGAAGTCCCTTGCGCACAGACATTCAGAGCCCCTGGAGCCTCATAAACTGGATTCCAGGCACTCTTGGCCTGGTGACAGCAAGATCTGCTCCCCCAGAGCTGGCGAGGGGAAGCGGTGCACCAAGGAAGGATGGGAGCCTGGCCCAGGGCCCTGCCTCTGTAGAAAACAGCACCATATTAGCACTTGGCCTGTAAGACAGGGTGGGCGGGTGACAGGGAAGGCTCTGGGTGTCAGGAATAGGTCCCCCTTGTGCAAGATCCTGAGAGCACCCCAAGCCAAGAATCCCATTCATCATACTGTCAAGGGCCTTGGGCACCAGAGCATGTCACTGAAAGATGGGCCTTAAGGGACATATCAAAACCAGCAACCCAGCCTGGTGGTCACAGCTGTCAGGCCAGCTCAACACCTTTCTTGGTTGTTCATACTCACCACTATCCAGGTGGGCCCCTGAGCCACTCAATCATGCCAATTGGCCTGTGAACATTATCTCTTTCAGCTCAGCCTTATTAAAAGCCTCTACTGGCCACCTACCTGCTTTTTAAAAATTTGTGTGTGAGAGTAAGCATGCATTTTACTGTGCAGTGCACATGTGGAGATGAGAAGTCAAGCTTTCTGTGCTCCACTCTCGAGACAGGGTCTCCTGCGGCTACAAATGGACTGTAAGATTGCATTGTCATGGATGCTTTGGGATCACAGACACACAGTCACTTTTGCATCTGGCTTTATTGGACACTGAACCCATATCAGCAAGCTCTGAAAGCAAAGGCCTTTAACCACTGAACCATCTCCCAAGTCCCACCTCTATTGGTTTTGTGTATATATGCTCCTTGAGGTGAGAAGTCACCCTCAAGTGTCAGGTGTTACTCTTCTCCTTGGAA
This sequence comes from Jaculus jaculus, assembly GCF_020740685.1. NCBI lineage: Eukaryota > Metazoa > Chordata > Mammalia > Rodentia > Dipodidae > Jaculus > Jaculus jaculus. Next base: position 34,158,740 of record NC_059103.1, read on the forward strand.
GCCCACCTTTTTTTTTTTTTTTTTTTCCCCCCCAAGGTAGTGACCTGGAATTCATTCTGTAGTCTCAGGCTGACCTTGAATTCATGGAAATTTTTCTACCTTGGCCTCCCAAATGCTGGGATTAAAGGTGTGTGTCATCATGCCCTGGCCCACTTAAAATTTTTTTTAAATCATTTTTTATTTATTTATTGGATACAGAGGGACAGGAGAGAGAATGTGCATGCCAGGGCCTCTCGCCATGGCAAGTGAACTCCAAATGTGCATCTGGCTAACGTGAACCTGGACAATCAAATCCGGGTCCTTAGGCTTTACAGGCAAGTTACTTAACCGCTAAGCCATCTCTCCAGTCCCCCACTTTTTTAACATTAATTTTTATTTTATATTAATTATGTAACAGGTTCTTTTTTTTGCAGGGGGCGGGGTTTGAGGTATGGTCTCACTCTAGCTCAGGTTAACCTGGAATTCACTATGTAGTCTCAGGGTGGCCTTGAACTCACAGCAATCCTCCTACCTCAGCCTCCCAAGTGCTGGGATTAAAGGTGTGTGCTACCACGCTCAGTTTATTTACACCTTTAAAAAAATCATTTGAGAGTACAGATGCACTAGGGCCTCTTGCAAATGAGCTCCAGATGCATGTGCCACTTTGTACCTCTGGCTTTACATGGCTTCTGGGGAACCAAACCCAGGCTGGTAGGTTTTGCAGGCAAGCACCTTTACCCACTGAGCAATCTCCCCAGCCCCAACCTTGTTTGAGATAGGGTCTCTTACTGGCCTGGAATTTATGGATTAGGCTAGGTTAGCTACTCAGTGAACTCCAATGTTGATTTCAGGTGCATGGTGCCCTACTCAGTTTTACATGGGTTCTGGGGATTGAATTTGGGTCTTAAAGCTTGTAAGGTAGGCATTTTATCAACTGACCTATTTTAGCTCTACATGAGTTTCACTGTGACTGGCCTCTATAAACATCTGGCCTGGTATCTGTCTTAGATGCTTAATGACATTAAACAGGCTGGGCATCATAGTGCATGCCTACAATCCAAGCACTTGGGAGGCTGAGGCTGTAGCAGGACCTCAAGGCCAAGGTCACCCTGGGCTACATAGTGGGGCCCTGTCTCAAAAGCCACCACTAGGGAAGTGGTGGTGGTGGTGGAGGGGCTTAAGGGGATGGTATTGCATATATATATATATATAAGTAGAAGAACAGATTACTGGGGGTGGAAAGGCCTAAGTGAGGGCACAGGAAGAGACTGAGTAAAATAAAGGTGCAGGGAGGGTTAACCAAAATCTAAAAGGGTATGAGTAAGTCATATGGAAACCTACTTCTTTAGACAATGGTGCATCCATTTCAATGCCAGGGATGGGATAACTTCCAGTGATACTTTTTGCCCAGGGAGGTCCCTGATGGCCCCAAACATTACAGGCCATTGCCAAGGTTCTTGGTTTACCATTAGAAATAGATGGTAAGACCCTATTGCTGAAGACTCCACATGTTTGAGCTGCAAGGTCACTGAGAAGTCCTGCTGGAGCTGAGCTCATGTAAAGACAGGTATGGTGGCACACACCTTTAATCCCAGCACTCTGGAGGCAGAGGTAGGAAGATCACCATGAGTTTGAGGCCATCCTGAGATTACATAGTGAATTCTAGGTCAGTCTGAGCTAGAGTGAAACCCTACCTTGATCTCCGTGGGATTTCCCCCCGCCAAAAAAAAAATTCCTCCATGTAGACCAGCTGACAGAAAACTGGAAAAAGCTAAACTGCATACAGCTACATGGGAGGGAGAAAAGTCACCAGTGGAGATAAACAACACTGGACACTACAAGCCTTAAATTTGGCCAGCCAGGCCAACTGAGCCAATGGGTACAATAGTGGCATATCTGTTATGGGGAAACCAGCCACTTTCTAATTGGACTGGAGGCCCACTCCACAGGAGGGAATACATGCCTGATACTGAAAACCTATGACAGAGCCCTAGAGGTGTAATGCCTGCTGGTGTCTGACTAAATGTATGCATTATGCTCATCAAACTGCCCCATAAGCACTTTACTTAATGTTCATATCCATATATTAATGCTACTCTCACTTTTGAAGATGATGGTGACCTTGAGATGATTCAGAAAGCACCATAGTGCTGAGAAGTGACAGAGGAGTGCTCAGCACTGAAACATCTCTAATTACACCTTCCAAGGCTCAGGGTCCATTGCAGAAGAGGTGGCAGAAAGAATAGAAGAGCTAAAGGAAGGGCACTACTCCTTACAATGCACTACTCTAGACACAAAATGGCCTGGATATCCATGACCTTGCCGTGCCTGGTACTACCTACACAAGACCATCATCATAATAGGAGGAAAAGATGATGACATCAAAATAGACTGAGAGAGGGAGGGGATCTGATGGGGAGTGAAGTTGTGAAGGGGAAAGCTGGGGGTGGGGAGAGGGAATTATGGTTTATTGTAATTATGGAAGTTGTCAAAAAAAAAAAAAAGCCACCACCAGGGCTGAGGAGGAAGCTCAGTTGGTACACTGTTTGCCTAGCACACATGAGTTGTGGGTTTGATCCCTAGCACATCTGTAATTCAGCACCTGGGAGGTGATGGCAGGAGGATAAGGTGTTCATCTTCCATTAGAAGACGAGTTTAAGGTGGACTAGAGCTTCATGAGACCCTCCCTTAAAACAGTCAGCATGGTGGTACACATCTTTAATCCCAGCACTCAGGAGACAGAGGTAGGTGGATCACTATGAGTTCGAGGCTACCCTGAGACTACAATGAATTCCATTCCAGGTCAGCCTGGACTAGAGTCAGACCCTACCTCTAAAAACCAAAATAAACAAAACTACCAAAAAAAACAAACAAACAAACAAACAAAAAAAAACAAGCAAAACCACAAACTGCCACAAATAATCTTCAAACCAAAATAGACAGCCAAAGAGAAGTAAGTAGTTTGAGGGACTGAGAAAACCCTCCTCAATGGGCATCAGACTGCTTCCCAAATGCCTCAGCCCCTAACCCCACCTCTCCTTTTGGCACTAGGGCTGATAATCCAAGAAACCACAGATGGCTGGGAATTCACATCAGCTGCTTTATTGACAGGTTTATGAATGACAGTTGTCCCCATACCAGCCCATACCTCTTCTATAAAAGCAAATGAACAGAAAATGGGACTCTGGTTAGTATTGGGGAGCTAGCTGCTTGCCAAGCCCTAGATCAGGGGAATGGTGGCCTTGATTCTCAGGCCACAGGAGGTCAGGAAGGAGGGCTATGAGTCCAGTTCCCAAGGGCAAGTTGCTTGAGAGGTGGCTGAGGAGGCTGGAGAAGTCCTGCAGCTACCCCTTGCTTGCAACATCAAGAAACTGTTTGCAGAGGTACCAGAACCTCAAAGCTTGGAAGCAGAGGCTGGAGAAGGGTGCAATTCAAAAGCTTCTGGAGTCAAGTGAAGCAGGAGAAGCTCATTTAAGGGTGCCCTAGATAGTCAGACACAGCCACCCTTCATGTCCATGCCTCTGAGCACACAGTCATGGCAACACACACTTCCATTCCAAACACACACAGAGGGCTGTCACAGCCCTGGACCCACACCCCGGACCCCTTGGAATGTCTCTGGATTGGGACCCAGCAGTTGGGTCCATAGCAGGCAGGGATGCCAAGGGGGTGGGTCCTCTGCATTGCTACTGATTGGCTGCCTCACAGGCATCTATCCAATCGCTGTACACATCCACTGGTTCTGATAGATCTGAAACATGGAGGTCAAGGTTGATTTGTGGTAATGAATCCCTCCCTTGTACCAATTTCTGCTGTTCATGCTAAGTGTCAAGCAGACACCGCCCACATCGTGTCACCCCTTGTAAGTCAGTTGGAGGTGCTAATTCCCCTAGGTGACGGTGACCAGGCCATCTGATAGGGCCAGAGGTGAAGGGATGAACTCCGGTCCCTGGACCATGGCCAAGTGCCCTTGAGCAGCCCACCATGGTTAGGCAGTCCTCGTCCACTAGCCCTTCTCTTACTCCCCAGAAAAAGACTGCTTTCCCAAGGATACATGTGATTGGGGTCTGGAATTCCTCGAGGCACACGGTACAAGAGATGACTCCGGTATTGCGAGCACGGTCCCTACAACAGGAAGAGGTGGAGAGAAGATAAGCAATGAGTCCCAAGCCTGTGGGGCCAATCCTGATAGCAAGTTGACGAAGGGTAAGAGAGAGGCCTAGGTATCCACTGAGGCGGAATGCTCCACCCTTGCCCCCACACTCCTATACACCCATGCCCACTGCACATGGAGGGCTGCCAGTCTTGGACCCACGCCCCAGACCCCTTGGAATTTCTCTGGGTCCACAGCAAGCAGAGCTGCCACTCACATTTTCACATCACAAGACTTCTCATGGTTGCAGAAGGGGCAGGTGAACTGTGTCTCCAGGGTGCCTGTCATCTTCTTCTTGGGAGGTGGCTTCCGTTTGGACTTTCTACGGCCCATGGCTGCAGGTGCATGAACCTGTGGAGCAGGGTATGTCAGAAGTCAGAACCCAAAAAAGAACCCCAGGGAGAAGGGGAAACTTGCATCATGGTGTTCAAGCCTCTGCCAGAGGCATGAAGGTGTCTGTTTCACAGGCAAGAGAATAGGCCCTATACAGTCTGGGCTCAAGGGCTGAGGACTGCTCTAACCTTGGCTTCCCAGCTTATTGTTGTGGCCCAGGCAGACTACTAAAGTTCTCTGTGCTTAGAGGCTCAAAGGCAGGTGTCTGTTCTCAGAAGGTAGGGTACAGAGGGAGTGGAAACAGGCAGAGGATTTCTGAGGTTTGTCTGAACCCTGGAGGCCATGAGTGGTGTGAAGGAAAAAACATCAGGTGTTGTTAAGGGACTGAGAAGTTAAGCCCAAAGTATGTCTGAAGATGAAGTCTGAGGCACGGCTGGGCTAGGGAGACAAGGGAATGATATAAGTGACATGAGAGAAAGTTCAGGATGATGCCCAAAGCTGTGAGGGTACACATTAAATAGGGAGAAAAGATGCATCCTCCTCTCTTTTGAGACCAGGTCTCATGTAGCCCAGGCTGGCCTCAAACTCCACAAGTAGCTGAAGATCACATGGAACAATCCTCCTGCCTTCCCCTCCTAAGTGCTGAGATTACAGGTGTGCACCACAAAGTCTAGTCTTCTATTGCATGTCTAACAATAGGAAAACAATAGGAAGAAGCAGGTATCAGGAAATAATAGGGACTCAGGCATCAAGAGGACCATCCAGAAATGAAATTTAAAAAAAAAAAAAGGGCCATCCAGGGACAGATGTCTTAGAGGCAGCTAGGTACCATTGACTTCCCCTGTCTGGCATTGTTTCTGCCATATCCAATCCCCATGGCATCACCACCACATTACACACATCACTACTTCTAGCATAGTTCTTCCAAGACAGGGAGGCCAACAGCTTGCTAGGGACTCCTAGAACAGAGATGAGAGCTGTAGTTATCTTTATCACTTACTATGAAACAACATCCCTCCCTTTTTTCTGTAGCCCAGGTTGGCCTCAAACTTGTGGCAATCCTCTTGCCTCTTGCTTCTACACTGCTTAGGATTACAGGCATGATCCACTAAGCTTGGATCCTCCTCCTTTTTTATTTTTATGTATGTAATGGAGGGGAAGAATACCAAATCTGGGTCCTCAGGCTTCACTGCCTTTACTGCTAAGCCATCTTTCCAGATCCTCCTCCTCTTATCTGAATGAAAAGAAGCAATGGGTGGGTGACACAGTACGCATGTGTAATAACTCAGGGGATGGATATAGGAGGATAAAAGCTCAAGGCCAACCCTGGTTGCACAGTGAGCTGGAGGCCAGCTTAGGCTACATGAGGCCTTCTCTCTAAAACCCAAACAGAGAAGCAATAGGAGGAGAACTCCTGGGATTTCCCTTTTTCACTGTGGATGTCTGCTTCCCGCTTCTCAATTTACTCACCTTGCCCTGGATCTTTCCCCTTTTTCTTCAGAAGCAGTAAATTTCCCAGTTCTACCTGGTCAATAACACACTTATTACCTCTCTTATTTAAAAAAGAAAAACATTTTTTAAAAAGCCTGTGTACTAGCCCACACCTACAACAGCAGAGACTGAGGCAGGAAGATAAAGAATTCAAGACTAGCCTGGGCTACAAAGTTTGAGTCCAGTCTGAGCTACAAAGTAAGACCTTGTCTTACAAAGAATCAGCCAAGGCCATCATGGTGGTCTAAGTCCCTGATCCTAACACTTGGGATCATCAAGACCAGTTTGGGCAACTTAGTGAGACCCTGTCTCAAAAAAGGGGGGCTGGAGAGATGGCTTAGTGGTTAAGGCACTTGCCTGCAAAGCCTAATGACCCACATTTGATTCCCCAGTACCCATATAAAGCCAGATGCACAAAGTGGCACATGCATCTGGTGTTTGTTTGCAGTGGCTGAGGCCCTGGTGTGCCCATTCTGTGTCTCTTCTTTCTCTGCTTGTAAATGAATAATAATTTTTTTTTAAAAAGGCTAGGGGCTACTGTAATGGTAGAACTCTTACCCCATCCATTGCTTCTCTTAAGTTAAAGGGAGAGAGTCAGGTGTGGTGTATATCTAGGATATATAAAGAACTCAAAAAGTTAAATAATAAGGAATCAAACAAGCCAATCAAAAAATGGGCAATGGAGCTAAATAAATAGAGCATTCTCAAAGGAAGAAATACGAATGGCATATAAGCATCTAAAAAAATGTTCTATGTCACTCATCATCAGGGAAATGCAGATTAAATCCAAATTGAGATTCCATCTCACTCCTGTCAGTTTGGCCACCATCATGAAAACAAATGATCATAAATGTTGGTGGGAATGTAGAAAAAGAGGAACCCTTCTACACTGCTGGTGGGAATGCAATCTGGTCCAGCCACTGTGTAAATCAGTGTGGAGGTTCCTAAAACAGCTAAAGATTGATCTTCCATGTGATCCAGCTATAGCACTCCTAGGCATATATCCTAAGGACTCACCTCATTTCCTTAGAAGTACATGGTTATTGCAGCTTAATTTATAATAGCTGGGAAATGGAACCAGCCTAGAGGTCCCTCAACTGATAAGTGGATAATGAAGATGTGGCAAATTTATACAATGGAGTTCTACTCAGCAGTAAAGAAAAATGGAGTTATGAAATTTGCAGAAAAATGGATGGATCTGGAAAGGATTATACTAAGTGAGGTAACCCAGGCCCAAAATGCCAAGTGCCACATGTTCTCCCTCATATGTGGACCCTAGCTACAGATGATTGGGCTTCTGTGTGAGAAGGAAAATACTTAGTAGCAGAGGCCAATAAGTTAAAAAGGATATAAAGGGAAGAGAAAGGAAGGGAGGAGGGTACTTAATAGGTTGGTATTGTATATATGTAAGTTCAATGATTGAGATGGGGAGGGGATATGATGAAGAATGGAATTTCAAAGGAGAAAGTGCAGGTGGGGGGTAAAGTATTACCATGGGATATTTTTTATAATTATGGAAAATGTTAATAAAAATTGTGAAAATGAAAGATAAAAAATAAATAAAAAGACTGATACAAAGCCAGCGTGGTGGCGCACGCCTTTAATCCCAGCACTCGGGAGGAGGTAGGAGGATTGCCGTGAGTTTGAGGCCACCCTGAGACTCCATAGTGAATTCCAGGTCAGCCTGGGCTAGAATGAGACCCTACCTCGAAAAACCAAAACCAAAAAAAAAGATTAATACAAGCTTTTCCAATACGAGGGATTTCCAGTGTTTTACTTCTGTCAAAAATTAAAGACCTAGTAGAGCTGAAAACTAATAGAGCATTTTAAAAAATCGCTTTCTGGTGCTGGGGATAAAAATAATCTGACAGAGCTGGAGAGTTGGCGTAGTGGTTAAGATACTTGCCTGCAAAGCCTAAGGATCTATGTTTGATCTCTCTCCAGTTTGCAGTGGCCGGAGGCCTTGGCACATCCATTCTGTCTCTCTGTCTCTATCACTCCCTGATTTTAGATCAATAAAAATACTAAAATAAGAAATAAAACAACAACAACAAAAAAGGGCTAGGGGCTATTCTAATAGCAGAACTCTTACCCCACCCATTGCTTCTCTTAAGTTAAAGGGAGAGAGTCAGGTGTGGTGGCTCACTTGAAATCCAAGCACTGAGGGGAAAGGTAAGAATACTGCCATGAGTTTCAGGACTGCCTAAGCTACATAGTACTGCAGAAACACCACAAAACAGACAAGCTAGACATACTGGTTCAGTGTAATCACAGCATTTGGGAGGCTAAGACAGGAGGATCTCCATGAGTTCACCATCAGCTTGGTGGCACATGCCTTTAATCCCAGTGCTGGGTAGGCTGAGGTAGGAAAACTGCCATGAGTTCAAGGTCAGCCTGGGGCTATAGAATGAGTTCCAGTTGAACAAGGGCTGGAATAAGACCCTACTTTGAAAAACAAAATGAGTTTGTGGACAACAGGCTCATAAGTTCATAACTGGAGTAATTAAAAAAAATATTTTGATTTATTTGCAAGCAGGGATAGAGAAAAGAGAGAGAGAATAGGCATGCCAGGGCTTCCAGGTGCTGCAAATAAACTCCAGATGTATGCACCACTTTGTGCATCTAGTTTCACTTGGGTACTAGGGAATTGAACTTGGGTAGTTAAGACTTTGCTGGCAAGCCTCTAATTGCTAAGTCATCTCTCCAGTCCATAACTGAAGTAATTTTTTAAAAAATATTTATTTATTCATTTGAGGGGAAGGGGGTGGAGGGAGGGAGGGAGGGAGGGAGGGAGGGGGAGAGAGAGAGAGAGGGGGGGGGAGGGAGAGAGGGAGGAAGAGAGAGGAAGAGAGAGGGGGAGAGAGGGGGAGAGAGGAAGAGAGAGAATGGGCACGCCAGGGTCTCTAGCCACTGCAACTGAATACTAGACATTTGTGCCACCTTGTGCATCTAGCACCTTAACCACTATCTTTACAGGAGTTATTTTTAATATTGCTAAGTGCTATAAGGTTATTGAACAGAGGTGAGTTTCCGAGGCAGGACTAGCTCAGTTAAGAGGGACAAGGAAAAGCCATGTCTGGATGGGTGTCATTTAAGGTACAGCAATGATAGAGGGCAGAGGACAGCTTCCATGCTAGGATGTCATGGCAGAAGGATGGTAACTGCAATGGGTCTAAGGAGGATTAAATGATTTTCTTAGTTGTGTTTTTTACCCCCCCCCTCCAGAAAGAATATGGCTGAGCTATGTGAGCCATGGGAATCAAACTTGAGATGTGGGGTTGGGGAAGTAGCTTGCAGGTTAAAGGTGCTTGATTACAAAAAAAAAAAACCAAAAAAAAAACCCAAAAAACAAACAAACCATGATATGCAAGAAAGAGGTAGATCTCAACGATCCCGACTCCTGATGAATTGATGCATTTAGCAAGTAAGGTATAGCCTGCTTAGCAGCCCGTGCTGTCGCTAAACCATCAGCGTTTGTCCCTCAAGTCTGACTCTGGTGACCGTCCACAACAGAATAAGCCAGGCTGCTTAAAGCCAGTCTCAAATCTAATCACAGATTTCCTCCCATGAATGCAGAAGCATTCCACTGTGAAGCCCTAGCAAGCACAGTGCCAGATACACATGAAGCACTTAATAACCACTTGTTGAGTAAGTTTCCTGAATCCGTCTATGGGAGAGCCCCGGAATCAGTTCATCCAGCGACCGTCGCCAGCCACCCCCAAACAAGGGTTTGGTGCGCACGAACAAGGCAGAAGCCCGGGGTGGTCCTCAGCGACCAAAGTGCGCACACGCCACGGACGGCGGGAAGAGGGGTCGGCGCCCGCCCGCCCTTCCTCCCGCACCGCGGCGCGCCGGCCCGCCAGGCTCCCCGAGGCTTGGGCGCCGCCTCTCGATCTCCCGCGGGGCTCCGGCAAACTCCCCCGGCCACCCGGGCGAACCCGGCAGGAAGAAGCCGCGCGCCCCTAACGGCCGCCGGCTGGCTCGCCCCATCACCTACCAGCAGTGGGTCCGCGCCGCCGCCGAGGCCGCGTTCACCTAGGGGACACTGGCTTCCGTTCCGTGCCGGAAGCTGAACTCTCCCCGGGGTCCCGCCCATCCTCCACCACACCAATAGCTGAGTAGGCCCCGCCTCCGCCCGTGGCCGTCTCTGCGCATGAACGTTTAGACTACCAGCCGGCAGAGTCACAGTGCGCCTGCGCGACGGCTCCCCCCCCCCCCCGTGGGCTGTAACAATTATGACGCATGCGCGCTGGTGCTGTCAAGTCCCGGGAGCCGCTGTTTGATCTGGGAGCAGAGTTGAGTTTTTGTAGGGCTGGGAAGGCATCTTGCCTTCGCTCACCGTCTTCTCATCGCGCTTCACTCCTCTCTCTAAACCCCAGCTCTTCCCTGGTGGCAACGCGAAGACAAGACAAACTCCACAGCTGTCTAGGCTCGATATGGTGGCCTTCACTTTCAATCCCAGGCCGAGCGAGAGTTAAAGGCCAGCCTGGCCTACAAAGTGACTTCAGGTCAGCCTGGGCTAGAGTGAGAACCGGCTTCAAAAGACGCCCCAAAATGAATAGTAGAGGGCGCACCTCAGATGGTTAAAATGAGAGAATTTGTTCTCAAGTCAAATGAATGACGGTGGCCAAGAAACAGATTTAGGTCATCCAAATTCCACCGCGCAACGTAGTAAAAGTTTCATAAAATCCGCCCCCCTCCCCAGGTAAGGTCTCACTGTGGCCCGGGCTGACTTGAAACTCACTCTGTAACCTCAGTGTAGCTTTGAACTCATGGTGATCTTCCTACTTTTGACTCCTGAGTGCTGGGATTGAAGGCCTGTGCCACCACACCCGGCTAAAGTTTTAATAGTAAGAAACAAAATCAGAGCCAGGGGGGCTGGAGAGATGGCTTAGCGGTTAAGCACTTGCCTGTGAAGCCTAAGGATCCCGGTTCGAGGCTCGGTTCCCCAGGTCCCACGTTAGCCAGGTGCACAAGGGGGCGCACGCATCTGGAGTTCGTTTGCAGAGGGTGGAAGCCCTGCCGCGCCCATTCTCTCTCTCTCCATCTGTCTTTCTCTCTGTGTCTGTCGCTCTCAAATAAATAAATAAATTAATTAAATAAAATAAATAAATCCTTTCCTCCCACAAGCTGCTCTTGGAAAAAAAAAAAATCAGAGCCAGGTGTGGTGGCACACACCTTTAATCCCCAGCACTTGAAAGGCAGAGGTGATTGCTGTGCGTTCCAGGCCAGCCTGGTCTACAGTAAGACCCCCACCTCAGAGGAAAAAAACAAAACAAAACACTGGTGGGATTATCAGATAGTGGGTTAGAGCAAATATGGGAAACTTCTGCTATAGGTCTTAGATGCTATCTGATAGCATTATAAACTTCTTTTTTCTTTTTTTTTTAGATTCTTTTTTTTGTTTATTTTTATTTATTTGAGAGCGACAGAGAGAGAGAGAGAGAGAGAGAGAGAGAGAGAATGGGCGTGCCAGGGCTTTCAGCTACTGCAAACGAACTCCAGACGCGTGTGCCCCCTTGTGCATCTGGCTAACGTGGATCCTGGGGAATCGATCCTTGAACCGGGGTCCTTAGGCTTCACAGGCAAGCGCTTAACCGCTAAGCCATCTCTCCAGCCCTTTGGTTATTTTTTATTGACAATTTAAACAATATTCCATGGTAATTCCCTTCCCCCACTTTGCCCTTTGAAACTCTACTCTCCATCATATACCCTCCTCCTCTCAATCAGTCTCTCTTATTGTGATGTCATCATCTTTTCCTCCTATTATGATGGTCTTGTGTAGGTATTGTCAGACACTGTGAGGTCATGGATATCCAGGTCATTTTGTGTCTTAGCAGCACATTACAAGGAGTCCTGCCCTTCCTTTGGCTCTTATATTCTTTCCACCCTTCTTCTGCAATGGACCCTGAGCATTGGAAGGTGTGATAGAGATATTTCTGTGCTCAGCACTCCTCTGTCACTTCTCAGCACCATGGAGCCTTCTGTGTCATCCCAAGGCCACTATCATCAAAAAAGGAAAGGTTCTTTAACCAAAGGTGAAGGCAGCATTAATATTTGGTTATGAACATTAAGACAAGTTCTTACTGTGCAGTTTGGTGAGCATAGTATATACATATAGTCAGAAAACAGCAGACGTTACACCCCTAGGGCTCATGACTAACCCTGTTGTTGGTTTTCAGTATCAGAGATGTATTCCTTCCCATGGAGTGGGTCTCCAGTCAAATTAGAGGGCGATTGGTTTCCCCCATAAAAGACATGCCACCATTGCACCAGTTGGCTCCTTTGGCCTGGGTGGCCAAATACATATTGAACTGTTTGCAATGTGGCTTTTTCCAGCTTTCAGTCATCTGGTTTACCTGGAGGAGGTTTTCAGCTCAGCTCTGGCAGGATTTCTCTGTAACCTTGCAGCCCAAGTATGTGGAGTCTTCAGCAATAGGGTCTTACCATCTATTCCTGTTGGGAAACCAAGGGCCTCAGCAATGGCCTGTAATATTTTGGGGGAATCAGAGACCTCCATGGCCAACAACTCAGTGGAAGGTATCCCATCCTTGGCACTGAAAATTTTCTAGTAACAATCTATGGCTCCCGAGTATTCCATTGTCCAAAAAAGTAGGTTTCCATATGACTTATTTATATCCTCTTAGATTTTGATTACCCCTTCCCCTACCTTTCCTGTATTCAGTCTCTTCCCCTGACCTCACCTAGGCTTTCTCACCCCCATTACTCTGTTCTTATACTTACATATATACAATAACATCCTATTAAGTCTCTCCTCCCTCCATTTCTATTTCCTTTATATCTCCTTTCTAGCTTACTGGCATCTGCTACTGAGTTTTCCTCCTACTCACACAGAAGTCCATTCATTTGTAGCTAGGATCCACAGGCTTAGTATAATCCTTTCTGGATCCATCCATTTTCCTGCACATTTTATAAGTTCATTTTTCTTTACTGCCTAGTAGAACTCCATTGTGTAAATGTGCCACATCTTCTTTATCCACTCATCAGTTGAGGGACATCTAGGCTGATTCCATTTCCTAGATATTGTGATTAAGCGGCAATAAACATGGTTGAGCAAGTATCTCTATGGTAGTGATATGAGTCCTTAGGACGTGTGCATAGGAGTGGTATAGCTGGGTCATATGGTAGTTATATTTTTAGCTGTCTCAAGAACCTCTACACTTATTTCTACAATAGCTTGACCAGATTGCATTCTCACCACAGTGTAGAAGGGTTCCTCTTTTTCTGTGTCCTTGCCAGCATTTATGGTCATTTGTTTTCATGATGATAGCCAATCTGACAGGAGTGAGATGGAATCTCAATGGAGTTTTAATCTGTATTTCCCTGATGACTAGGGGTGTAGAAGATGTTTTTTTAGATGTTTATATGCCATCTGTATTTCTTCTTTTGAGAACTCTCTATTTAGTTCCATAGCTCATTTATTAATTGGGTTGTTTGATTTCTTATTATTTAATTTTTTGAGTTCTTTGTATATCCTAGATATTAATCCTCTATCAGATATATAGCTGGCAAATATTTTCTCCCATTCTGTAGGTTGCCTCTTTGCTCTATTCACAGTGTCCTTTGCTGTACAAAAGCTTTGTAATTTCATGAGATCCCAGCAGTTAGTCTGTGGTTTTATTTCCTGAGCAATTGGGGTTATATTCAGAAAGCCTTTGCTGAGACCAATATGTTGATAGGGTTCCCTTACGCTTTTTCCTCTGGCAGTTTCAGAGTTTCTGGTCTGATATTAAGGTCTTTGATCCATTTGGACTGAATTTCTTTTTTTCAAGTTTTTATTAACAACTTCCATGATTATAAAAAAAAGACACTATGGTAATACCCTCCCTCCCCCCACTTTCCCCATTGGAACTATATTCTCCATCATATCCCCTCCCCATCTCAATCAGTCTCTCTTTTATTTTGATGTCATGATATTTTCCTCCTCTTATGATGGTCTTGTGTAGGTAGTATCAGGCACTGAGAGGTCATGGATATCCAGGCCATTTTGTGTCTGTGGGGAGCATGTTGTAAGGAGTCCTACCCTTCCTTTGGCTCTTACATTTTTCCCACCACCTCTTCCACATGAGATCCTGAGCCTTAGAAGGTATGATAGAGATATTATAGTACTGAGCACTTCGGTCACTTCTTTCCAGCACCATGATACCTTCTGAGTCATCCCAAGGTCACTGCCACCTGAAAAGAAAGATTCTCTATCAACAGTGTGAGTAGCATTAATATAAGGGTATGAACATTAAGAGAAGTGCTTACTGGGAAGTTTGATAAGCATAGTAAAAATATTTAGCCAGACACCAGCAGACATTACACCCCTAGGGCTCATGACTACCCCTGTTTTAAGTTTTCAGTATCAGGGATGTATTCCCTCTCATGGAACAGGCCTCAAGTCCAATTAGAGGGCAGTTGGTTTCCACCATGACAGACAGCCACTATTGCACCTGTTGGTTCATTTGGATTGGCTGGCCAAATATAAGGCTTGTAGTGTTCACTGTTGAGTATCTTCACTGGTGATTACTGTTTATCCCATTGAACTGCATGCAGAACAGCTACCTCCAGCCCTCCATCAACTGGTGTACATGGAAGCTATTAGCCCAGTTACAGCAGGATTTCTTAGTGGCCTTGCAGCCCAAGTATATGGAGTCTGCAGCAGTAGAGTCTTACCATCTATTCCTTGTGGGAAACTAAGGGCCTCAACAGTGACCTATAATGTCTTAGGGGCATCAGGGATATCCCTGGCCAACAGCTCACTGGAAGGTATCCCATCCCTGGCACTGAAAATTTTCTAGCAACAGTCTTTGGCTCCTGAATGTTCCATTGTCCAGAAAAGTAGGATTCCATATGATCTATTTATATCATCTTAGATTTTTATTTGCCCTCCCTCCACCTTTCCTTTACTCAATCTCTTCCCCTGATACCACTTTGGGCTTTCTCACCCCCATTTAATCAATCTATCTATCTATCTATCTATCTATCTATCTATCTATGTATCTATCTAATATATATATTATATACATTACATATATTTTAATATATTTATATATATTATATATATATTTATATATATTATATATATTTAAATATATAAAATATATCCTATTAAAGACCCCCTCCATTCCTTTCTCTTCCCTTTATATTTCTTTCCTAGTTTACTGGCCTTTGATACTGAGTTTTCTTTTTACTCACATTTGGATTGGCTGGAAGTCCAATCAACTAGGATTCACATATGAGAGAGAACATGTGACACTTAGCTTTCTGGGCCTGGGTTACCTCACTTAGTATAATCCTTTCCAAATCTATCCATTTGGACTGAATTCTTGTGCATGGAGAGAGATAAGGATCTATTTTCATCTTTCTACATATATCCAGTTTCCCCAACACCATTTGCTGAAGAGGCTGTCTTTTCTCCATTGAGGTTTTTTTTTTTTTTTTTTTTTTTTGCCATTTTTGTAGAAGATCAGGTGGCTACAGCTAACCAGACTTATATCTGGGTCCTCTATTCTGTTCCATTGATCTACATGTCTGCTTTTGTGCCAGTACCATGCTGTTTTTGTTACTATGGCTCTGTGGTGTAGGTTAAAATGTGTGCTTATATCACCAGCCTTATTTTTCTTCCTTAGTATTGTTTTAGATATTCAAGATTTTTTGTGCTTCCAAATGAATTTTTGGATTTTATTTTATTTTTTTATTTCTGTGAAGAATCCCATTGGAATTTTGATGGGGAGTGCATTATATGTGTAGATTGTTTTGGGTAAGATTGCCATTTTCCCAATATTGATTATTCCAGTTCAAGAATAAGGGATGTCTTTCCATTTCCTAGTGTCATCTGCAATTTTTCACCTGAATGTTTTAAAGTTTTTATTTTAGAGATCCTTCACTTAGTTAGGTTTATTCCAAAGTACTTTATTATTATTATTATTATTTTTGATGCAGTTGTAAATGGAAGTTATCCTCTGATTTCATTCTCTGTTTATTGTTAGCATATAGGAAGGCTACTGATTTCTGTGTGCTTATTTTGTATCCTGCTACATGGCTAAAGGTGTTTATCAGCTCTAACAGTTTGCTGGTAGAGTCTTTAGGGTCCTTTATGTATAGAATCATGTCATCTGCAAATAATGATAACTTGATCTCTTCCTTTCCAATTTGTATCCCTTTTATGTGTGTCTCTTATTGCTATGGCTAAGACTTCCAGTATTAGATTAAATAAAAATGGGGACAGTGGACACCCTTGTCTTGTTCCTGATTTTAGTGGAAAAGCAAGCTTTTCTCCATTTAGTAATATGCTGGCTGTAGGCTTATGATAAATAGCCTTTGTTATGTTGAGATATGTTCCTTCTGTTTCCAGTCTCTGGAGGACTTTTATCATGAAGGATGTTTGATTTTGTCAAATGCTTTTTCTGTATCTAATGAGATGATCATGATCATGTGATTTTTGTCCTTCAGTCCATTTATATAGTGTATTACATTTATCGATTTGCATATGTTGAACCATCCCTGCATCTCTGGGATAAAGCTTACTTGGTCAGGGTAAATGATCTTCCTGATAAATTCTTGTATTCTGTTTGCAAATATTTTGTTGAGAATTTTGCATCCATTTTCATGAGGGAGACTGGTCTGTAGTTTTCTTTTATTGTTCTATCTTTGCCTGGTTTTGCTACCCGGGTGATGCTGGCTTTGTAGAAGGAGTTTGATAGGATTCCTTCTTTTTTATTTCATGGAGAAGTATAAGAAGCATTGGTGTTAGTTCTTCCATGCAGGTCTGGTAAAATTCATCAGTGAATCTATCTGGGCCTGGACTTCTTTTAGTTGGGAGATTTTTGATAACTGCTTGGATCTCCATAGTTGTTATAGGTCTATGTAAGGGGTTGATGTCATCTTGATTTAAGTTAGTTAGGTCATATAAATCAAGGAAATCATCCATTTATTTCAGAGTTTTGAACTTAGTGGAGTATATGTTCTTATAATATGTCCCTATGAGTTTTAGAATTTCTCTGGTATCTGTTGTGATGGTGCTTTTTTCATCTGTAATTTTATTAATTTGTGTCTCTTCTCTCTTTTGGTCAGATTTACTAAGGGTTTATCAATCTTGTTTATCTTTTCAAAGAACCAACTCTTTGTTTCATTGATTCTTTGGATTTCTTAGTTTCTATTTCATTAATTTCTGCCCTAATCTTTATTATTTCTTCCTGTCTACTGATTTTCGGTTTGCCTATTCTTCTTTTTCCAAGGCTTTAAGGCAAAGCATTAAGTTGTTTACTTGTGACCTTTCTAAATTCTTAATATAGGCACTTAAAGCTATAAATTTCCCTTAGGACTGCCTTCATTGTGTTTCAAAGGTTTTGGTATGTTGTGTTCTCATTATCATTTCACTCTGAATTTTTTGATTTCCTTCTTGATTTCTTCATTGACCCATTCATCATTTAGTAGTGTACTGTTTAGTTTCCATGATTTTGTGTATGCCCTATAGCTTTTTTTGCTATTGATTTGTAGTTTGATCCCTTTGTGATCAGATAGAGTGCAAGGAATTATTTCAATTTTCCTGTATTTTTTACTATTTGTTTTCTTTCCCAACATATGGTCTATTTTATTTTATTGTTCATTTAAAATTTTATTTATTAGAGAGAGAGAGAGAGAGTGAGAAAGGGGCAGATAGAGAGAGAGAGAGAGTGAGAAAGAGGCAGATAGAGAGAGAGAGAGAATGGGTGCACCAGGGCTTCCAGCCACTGCAAACAAACTCCAGACGTGTGTGCCCCTTGTGCATCAGGCTAACGTGGGTCCTGGGGAATCGAGCCTCGAACAGAGCTTGCTTCACAGGCAAGCGCTTAACTGCTAAGCCATCTCTCCAGCCCCATATGGTCTATTTTAGAGAATGTTCTATGTGCTGCTGAAAATAATGTGTATTCTTCAGCATTTTGATGAAATGTCCTGAATATATGTGTTAGGTCTGTTTGTTCTATGACCTCATTTAATATAAATGCATCTCTGTTTATTTTTTGGCCGGATGACCTGTCAATTGTTGAGAGTGAGGTGTTGAAGTATTTGGTGTTATCTGTGACTTTAGTTCTAATAGCATTTGTTTATCTTTCCTGACTAATGTTGGACTGAAGTCTACCATGTTAGATATTAGGATATCAACCCATTTGTTTCCTAGGCCCATTTTCTTGAAACACCGTTTTCCAACCTTTCACCCTGAGATAGTGTCCATCCTTTGTAGAAAGGTGAATTTCTTGGAGGCAACAAATTGAAGGATCCTGCTTTTTAACCTAGTATGCAACCTATGTCTTTTGGTTGGGGCATTGAGGCCATTGATATTAAGAGTTAGTATTGAAATTTGTGTATTTATTTTTGCCATTTTTCTTGTTTTATACTTCTTTTGGTTTTACCTTTGCTCTCTTGTATTACCTAGTATTCGAGTATGGTTTGTTTTTTCCAGGTTCCTCATATGTGTACTTTTTTTCTCTTCAGCATGGAGGATCCTTTCAAGTATTTTCTGTAGAGCTAGTTTTGTCTTCAAATATTCCTCTAGCCTGTTTTTGTTGTGGAATGTCATTATTTCTCTGTCTATTTGAATGGATAGCTTTGCAGGGTAAAGCAAACTTGGTTGACAGTTGTTATCTTTCAGAATTTGGAATACATCACTCCAAGCCCTTCTGGCTTTTAAAGTTTGTGTTGAGTAATCTGCTGTGGTCCTGATGGGCTTGCATTTGTATGTGACCTGATTTTTGTCTCTAACTGCTTTCAATATATTTTCTTTGATTTTTGTATTTGGTAGTTTAGTTATAATTTGGCAAGGAGAGATTCTTTCCAGGTTTTTCTGTTTGGTGTTCTAGAGGATTCCTATATCTGCATTAGCACCTCTTTCCCAATTTGGGGGAAGTTTTCTTCTATGATTTTGTTCAAAATGCCTACTATGCCTTTGGAGTGAAATTCTTCTCCATCTACTATACCCTGAATTCTTATGTTTGATCTTTTCATTGTGTCCTGAATATCTTGAAATTCCCATTCATACTTTCCTATTAGTTTGTCTTTCTCTTTATTGGACTGTATTATATCTGCCACCTGGTCTTCTACTTTAGATATTCTGTCCTCTCCTTCATTCATTCTACTGGTGAGATTTTTCTACAGAGTTTTTTTTTTAAATTTCATTTACTGTGTTCTTCATTTATACTTCTTTTGGTTTTACCTTTGCTCTCTTGTATTACCTAGTATTCGAGTATGGTTTGTTTTTTCCAGGTTCCTCATATGTGTACTTTTTTTCTCTTCAGCATGGAGGATCCTTTCAAGTATTTTCTGTAGAGCTAGTAATTCTGACTGACTTTTCTTTATTAGTTCTGTTTCTTTGTTTATGTTTTGTATTGACCTCCTTATTTCATTAAATTCATTTCTTGTATCTTCTTTGACTCCTTTGATTTCCTCTTTGATTTTTTTGACTGTCTTTATAATCATTCTTTTGAAATCTTTCTCAGGCATTTCCTCTAACTTGTTCTCACTGGAGGTCATTTCTGATGCATTAATGCTTTTTGGTGGATTTATATTGTCTTGATTTTTGTGTTTCTTGTGTTATAATGTATATATTTTTGCATCTTGGATTAATCTAATGCTTGGATTTTCTAATTAGCTGCAGTATTATTAGTTGTACCTATCAATCTGATGTTCTATATCTTCAGGGTAGGAGCTTAAGGTGCTAGGTGTGGCTCTTAAGACTCTCAGAATAACTACAAAAGTGTTGGCTTTGCCTGCTATGCGAGTATTCAAGTAGGCTGAGTGGAACAAAATACAGAAGATTCTAAAATTTAACTAAACAGTGTACACATTCAATGAAAAATGACACAGAGTATTTATGCAAGATTATCTATTATGACAAACAGATACTCTAACAAAGTCACTGTCCCTTAGGGTATGTGTTGCCCCATACCCTTAATACTGTCAATCCTGCCTGGTCTGTTGAGGGGTCCAAGTCAACTTGTGACCAAGTGGGACCCTTCCCTAAGGAACCACAAAAGAGGAAACACAGGCAATATAACTCAGGAAGGAGCATATGAGAAGTGCAAAGTATAGCTTATTTAAGAATGGCAAATCCAACCATCCACCAGATGTAACTTGTAATTTATCCTGACATGGAAGGTGCAATTAGCACTTCCGATTCAAACCTATATAATAGGCTTATTTGGTGGGTACTTACCTGGTGTAATCCCAGTTACCTTTTGTGATAGTTTTGGTCTCAATTATGCTGTGCGCCCACTTGGGGCCCTCTTTGCTGTGCTGTGGGCTCAGATAGGCTGGCTGGGTTACTGGATCATTGCTCTGATCACCTGTGCAGGTGTTGTGTAGGTGAGCTTCCTTCTTCAGGTCTCTGGTGTTTGCTGGCACTTGTGTTGGTGGTGGGGGAGGGGAGGCTGTGGAGGGTGGCTGAAGTTCTCCAGTTCATCCTTGTGATTCTCTTCCTCACAAGTTGCTGTGTTGGTACCTGCTTCCTCACTAGCTGCTGTTTTGGCACCTGCTGTCCTCCCTTCATATTTCTTGAGTTTGTGAGTGGGCTGGTGTGTGTGAAGAATCCCCTCACCTGGCTTCTATTGCAGCTCAGGCAGAGCCTTATGGCTATGGCCACACAGCAGGTTCCACTGCTGTTGGAGCTGCTTCTGCCTGCTTCTGTGGGCTCTAGACACTTGGGATCTCTCCTACTTCTCTGATGCAGTTGATAATTTCTTATACACCTCACTTTTTAGTAGAAGAGTGTATTTTTATTTATTTATTTATTTGAGAGTGACAGACAGACAGAGAAAGAGGCAGAAAGATAGAGAGAGAATGACTGTGCCAGGGCCTCCAGCCACTGCAAATGAACTCCCGACACATGTGCCACTTTGTGATTTTTTCTTACGTGGGTCCTGGGGAATCGAGCCTTGAACTGGGGCCCTTCGGCATCACAGGCAAGCACTTAACCACTAAGCCATCTCTCCAGCCCTAGAAGAGTGTATTTTTTTTTTTGGGGGGGTGCTTTTTCTTCCCTAGACTGCTTGGCATGGTTCCTATGCCACCATCTTAACCAGAAGTCAAATAGGCTCTTTATCAGAAGTTACTAGGGAGGACTGGATGTCCCCATTCTTTACAGTCTTCTAATCTTTTTTTTTTTTTTTTAACAACCTTCTAATCTTAAAGGTTAGCTATTAAATCTTTAGTTCCTTCTAGTTTTCAGGGGAGCCTATTAACCCTTCACCTACCCTCAGATCCCTCCTCCCCTCATCTCTTCTTTTCAAACTAGTCTCTCATCTCTGATTTATAGAGCTTAATAGAGCACAAGCTGTTATAAGCAGCAGACAAATTTTCTAACCAGAAACAGCCAATGCCAGCAGGACTAGTGGACATTGTGTCCATTTTCCCTGGTATCTCATGTCCAATTCCCCAGGCTCCTGCTATGTGTGGACCAGCTTCCAGGATTTTGACTGGAGCAGGGCGCTAGTCTCCTTGTCAGGGGCAGGTGTCTTCTGGATCTTGACCTGAGGGGGCTTTCTGGGTCCCTGGTAACTTGTCAGCTGTCACAATCAGCTGAGGACATTGTCCTCTTGACTATGGTGATGAATCTATACTATATCTCTTGGCTGATGGGTATGGGTCCAGGTCCTCAGGGGTATGTTGGTACTCCCCCCATGTTACAAATATTAAGGGAACATCATCAATGGCAGGAGAATCTTGCTCACTTTTATAAATCTAAACAAAGAGACACCATCCAAAAAGCAAGCACTGCCAACATCAGCAAGCATGAACAGCCAGAACTCCAAATTGTTTTTACACCTTAGGGCTGGGCTCCAAGATTTGGCCCCAGTATATACTTTTTCCTTGGTAGGGATTTATCCACTGGGGACTTAAGCTTTAAGCTCAATTTAATGGGACCACACATTTTTTTTAATTTAATTTATTAGTTTTCACTTCAGTGAATACAGGCAGTTTGGTACCATTATTTAGGCTCATCTGTGATCTACCCCCTCCCATTAGACCCTCCTTGTTAATGAAAATGGGTCGTGCATTGTGGAGTTAGCCCCCAGTTATTAGTATGATAAATGTCTCTGCAAATCATGACCCAACATGTAACTCTGACATTCTTTCCGCCCCCTCTTCCGCAAGATTTCCCTGAGCCATGTTGGGTTCATTTTTGGTCTGCTTCAGTGAAGAGGTGTTGGGAGCCTCTGAGGCTTTGGCTCTCTGATTTGGTAGGAGTTGATTTTTCTCTGCGTTGGTCTCCTTCCCCTTTGTGCTGGTATCTGGTTCACAGGAAAACATCACCCTTGCTAATTTCGCCAGTTGTCCTTAGTTTCAGTTGGGCCCCTTTTGAGGTATGTTGGGGCAGCTCTCTTCTTAGGATCTGCATCTATCTTTTTTCCCCCTTGTTGTTTGTAGTGCAGCTAGGCGGTCGCCATCTTGACCAGAAGTCGGGACCACACATTTAAAACTTTACATTTTGTCTTTGGCTCCCATAGACTCATGACCATCTCAAAATGTAAATTGTATTTGGTCTAATTATAAATGTACCCATAAGCTTTACCAAGTTTAAGATTGTTTTGAAGTCCCTTCCTCATGGCCCCTTTGTTGCTTCCTGGCCTCTACCACTGACTTCTGAAAAAAAAAAAAAACATTGAGAGAGGGGGGGGGAGGGAGGGAGGGAGGGAGGGAGAGAAGGAGGGAGCGAGAGCGGGAGCGAGAGATAGATGCTGGGATTCCTTGCCACTATAAATGAACTCTAAATGCATGTGCTATGATGTGCATCTGGCTTTTCTTAGCTTTTGAGTTGATGGAAGCTATGATCTGTTCAAGCAAGTGCCTTTAACCACTGAGCCATCTACCTAGTCCCTAGGGGTCTGTTTATACATTATGGAAAGGATTTATCTGCAAGGATTTGACTACAGGGATGTTATATAACACACAGGTGTACAAAAAAAATGGCCATGTAAGTGGCTAAGATAACTTAGGACATCTCTGGACTGGTAACATCCTAATACCTACACTCATGGAACTTCTAATAAGGCTTGTAGAATGGTTGATGTAGATTTTGTTTTTCTCTGGAAACTTCTTTTAACATCTCATCTTTCATCATATGAGATGCTCTGTTCATTCACATATTCCATTCCTTGGGCCAATATGGTGGTTCACACCTGTAATCCCAGCACTCAGGAGATGGAGGCAGGAGGATCAAGAGTTCAAGGTCGGGATGGAGAGATGGCTTAGCGGTTAAGCGCTTGCCTGTGAAGCCTAAGGACCCCGGTTTGAGGCTTGGTTCCCCAGGACCCACGTTAGCCAGATGCACAAGGGGGCATACGCGTCTGGAGTTCGTTTGCAGAGGCTGGAAGCCCTGGCGCGCCCATTCTCTCCCTCTCCCTCTATCTGTCTTTCTCTCTGTGTCTGTCGCTCTCAAATAAATAAATTAAAAAAAATGTTAAGAGTTCAAGGTCGTACATAGTGAGTTCCAGGCCACTTTAGGCGATGTGAAACCCTATCTCCAAACAATAAACACAAAATGAACCCATTCTAGTTGCTGAACACAAAGTAGTTGGTGTTGGAGAGCTGGGAGTGCAGGGGTTGAATCAATGTCGGTGGTGGCTTCAGTTGTGGTAGGATTTAATGGAAGTAGGAAGTGGGAAGAACTTTCCACTTCTAGAAGTCTAGATAAGAAGCCAACTGTTGCTTTTGGAACTGGGGTTGGAGGTAACACATCCATAATCCCTACAATTGAGTGGCATTAAAAGATAAATTGCAACACTTTATGCAGCAGAGAGGGGCATGTGGCTCTCAAAGCATGTTGGGGTCAGGTTCGAATTGCTGGCAGAAATCACCTGACCAAGAACCGCTTGTGGAACAAAAGGTTTATTTTGGCCTACAGACTCAAGGGGAAGCTCCATGATGGCAGGGGAAACTGATGGCATGAGCAGAGGGTGGAAATCACCTCCACACCAACGTCAGGTAGACAACAGCAATAGGAGAGTGTGCCAAACACTGGCAAGGGGTAATTGGCTATAATACCCATAAGCCCACCCTCAACAATACACTACATCCAGGAGGGTTTAAATTCCAATTGCCATCAGCTGGGAACCTAGCATTCGGAACACCTAAGTTTATGGAGGACACCTGAATCAAAACACCACAGAGCATTTGATGGTGGAAGGCTTTTGCCAAGTAAGAGACTTCCCTAAGGTCTGATGTTCAGGTTGAAATCAGAGACCCAGTTGTAGTTGAATAGGCAGAGGTGCCTTCCAGAAAACTTAGGACAGGGTGAAGGAGAGAGAAGAATGGAGGACTCCCAGTATCAGAGCCCAGTAGATGTTGTCTCTTTAGAGGAATTGGGCTAAAGGAAATTATAGAAGGGAAGCCAGGGTTTGGGACTGGGCCCTAAGAAGTGTGGAATAGGGTTTGGGAGTATAGCTTGGTAGTAAGAGTGCTTTCCTAGCATTCACATCCTTGGGTTTGATTCCCCACTCTAAAAAAAAAAAAAAAAAAGGTATGGTACAGAGGAGGAAGCATGAAGCAGGTCACTGAAAACAGAAGTCTGGGACTTTGGAGAAAGATCTGGATGGAATTTTGAGAATCTTTAGCATATGAAGGTTAGTTGAAGCCATGGGAACAGAAGAAGTCACTTCATCTCAGTGGTGACAGATGAAATACAGAGAAGAGGTCTCAAGAGAAAGCCAGCCTCCCTGTTCCCAGACTTTAGCAAGACATAGAGCCTGTAGGGGGCTGGGCAGCTAGTGATGTAGAGGAAAGTGGATGTCCTTTCCTGAAATTGGCCAGAAGAAGGTATTTCAAGATGGGAAAACTGTGTCTAGGGACATAGCTCAGTTGTTAGAGTGTTTTCCTGGCACGCACAAAGCCCTAGGTTTAATCCCCAGCATCTCAGAAATCAGGTGTGGTAGCACATACCTGAAATCCTAGTACTTTTGAGGTTGAGGCAGGAGTATTAGGAGGTCAAAGTTATCCTCAGTTAAGTGCTCAGTTCAAGGCTAGCTTGGGCTACACGAGATCCCGTCTTTGTGCGTGTGTGTGGGAGGGGGTTGAGGCAGGGTCTTACTCTAGTTCAGGCCGACTTGTAACTCACTCTATAGCTCAGGCTGGCCTTGAACTCACTTCATTCCTCTACCTCAGCCTTCTGGATGCTGGGATTAAAGGCATGAGCCACCACTTCCTATCTTGGAAAACAAAAACAAACAAAATAATTGATAGAGATAGTAGTCAGTTGTGTCTCACGTCACTGAGAGTTTGAAGAAAATGAGGAAAGAGTATTAACTCTTGAGTATGGCAAGCATTTAGGGACCTAGATAGCAACTCTTCATTTCAGACATTTTGAAGGAATATATCACCAAGATGTCCTGAAGAGGGCAGTGTCGACCTTTCTGATTGCGGATAGCTGCAGCAATCAATACACACAGGACAGGACGCTAAGTGGTGCCCATGTTCAAGTAAGCCACCCTAATTTAACTTAGGTGGGGGTGTCACAAGAAAGACGTGAAGGGCTGGAGAGATGGCTTAGCGGTTAAGCGCTTGTCTGTGAAGCTTAAGGACCCCGGTTCGAGGCTCGGTTCCCCAGGTCCCACGTTAGCCAGATGCACAAGGGGGAGCACGCGTCTGGAGTTCGTTTGCAGAGGCTGGAAGCCCTGGCGCGCCCATTCTCTCTCTCTCCCTCTATTTGTCTTTCTCTCTGTGTCTGTCGCTCTCAAATAAATAAATAAAAAATGAACAAAAAAATTTAAAAAAGTTAAAAAAAAAAGAAAGACGTGAAAGTAGAGGGGGATTAGTTGGAAAAAATAATGGGCTAAGAGAGGATAGCAGGGTGAATGTGATCAAAATACATTATCTACATGTATTAAATTGTCAAAAATAAATCGGGCATGGTGGTGCATGCCTTTAATCCCAGCACTCAGGAGGCAGAGGTAGGAATTTCAAGGCCACCTGAGACTGCACAGTGAATTCTAGGTCAGCCTGGAGAGTGAAACCCTACCTTGAGAAACCAAAAAACAAAACAAAACCAAAAACAAACAACAACAACAACAAAAGAAAAAAAACAGGTGTGGTGTTGCACACCTTTAAAACAAACAAACAAAAACCAACAACAAAAGAATTTACAAATGTGCATGGACGATTAAGTAGAAATGAGCTAGCAAATTGCAAAGTAATATATATATGGTATGTACAGTAAGACCCCATCCTCTGTATGTGTATGTGTTTGCTTGTTATTTTATTTCACTTATTTATTGTTTTTTTGAGGTAGGGTCTCACTCTAGCCTGGGCTGACCTGGAATTCACTATATAGTCTCATGCTGGCCTTGAACTCACGGTGATCCTTCTACCTCTACTTCTTTAAAAAAATTTTTTTTGTTCATTGTTATTTATTTGAGAGTGACAGAGATAGAAAGAGGCAGATAGAGAGAGAGAATGGGCGCGCCAGGGCTTCCAGCCACTGCAAATGAACTCCACATGCATGCTTCCCCTTGTGCATCTGGCTAACGTGGGTCCTGGCGAATCGAGCCTTGAACCAGGGTCCTTAGGCTTCACAGGCAAGTGTTTAACCACTAAGCCATCTCTCCAGCCCCTACCTCTACTTCTTGAGTTCTGGGATTAAAGAAATGTGCTACCAGACCTGGCTGTAAACTCTTTTCTTAAAATTATTATTCTTTTTTTTATTTTTTTAATGTATTTTTAAAAAATATTTATTTATTTATTTATTTGAGAGCGACAGACACAGAGAGAAAGACAGATAGAGGGAGAGAGAGAGAATGGGCACGCCAGGGCTTCCAGCCTCTGCGAACGAACTCCAGACATGTGCGCCCCCTTGTGCATCTGGCCAACGTGAGACCTGGGGAACCGAGCCTCGAACTGGGTCCTTAGGCTTCACAGGCAAGCGCTTAACCGCTAAGCCATCTCTCCAGCCCAAAATTATTATTCTTAATAGTTGCAATTTATTAAGCATTTACTGTGGGCCTTAATACTGTGCCACAAAAGTTCTTAAAGAAGTCTGGCATGGTGACATTTGCCTGTGGTCCCAGCATTTGGTAGGAAAGGCAAGAGGATCAGAAGTTCCAGGCCATCCTTGGTTATATAGAAAGTTTGAAACCAGCCTCACCTACATCATGAGACTGTGTCTCACAAAACAAAAATAGCCAGGCATGCTGGTGCATGCCTTTAACCCCAGCACTTGGGAGGCTGAAGTAGGAGAATTGCTGTAAGTTTGAGGCCACACTAAGATTACATAGTGAATTCTATGTCACTCTCGGCTAGAATGAGACCCTACCTCAAAAAAAAAAAAAAAAAAAAAAGCCAACTCTTAACAAAATATTTGGGCTGGTCATGGTGGTGCATGTCTTTAATCTCAGCCCTTGGGAGGATTGCTGTGAGTTCAAGGCCATCATGAGAGTACTGAGTGTACTCTAGGTCAGCCTGGGCTAGAACAAGACCCTACCTTGAAAAAGTAACCAACCAACGAAATATATATATCTTTGGTCTGGAGAGATGGCTTAGTAGTTAAGGCACTTGCCTGTGGAGCCTAAGGACTCATGTTTGACTCTCCAGATCTGACATAAGCTAGATGCACAAAGTGATATAAGCATGCAAAGTTGCACATGCACACAAGGGGCACACACATCTGGAGTTTGATTGCAGTGGTTAGAGGTCCTGGAGAGCAAATTCTCTCGCTCTCTCTTTTATATATAAAAAAAGGCCAGTTTGCTAGGCCTGCCTCAAAAAAATATTTATTTGTTTATTTATTTGAGAGACAGAAAGAGAGAGAAAAGCTGGATGTGGTGGCACATACCTTTAATCCCAGCTATTTAGAAGCAGAGGTAGGAGGATTTCTATGAGTTCAAGCCTGGGCTAGAGCAATACCCTACCTCTAAAAACACACAGAGAGAATGGCCTCTTGCCACTGCAAATGAACTTCAACATATGTGTGTCACTTTGTGCATCCGGCTTTATGTGGGTACTGGATAACTGAACCCAGTCCTCCAGGCTTTGGAAGCAAGAACCTTGAACTGCAGAGCCATCTGCACCCCAAACTTTCTCTCTCTCTCTTTTTTCGAGGTAGGGTCTCACTCTAGCCCAGGATGATCTGGAATTCGCTATGCAGTTTCAGGCTGGCCTCAAACTCGTGATCCTCCTACCTCTGACTCCCAAGTGCTGGGATTAAAGCTGTGTACCACTAGCCCGGCCCACACTCTTTTTTTTTTTTAATTAATTTATTATTTTTATTTACTCCTGCAACAAATGCCTGTCATTCTGTCTTGGGTGGTTGGGAAATTGAACCCAGGCAGGCAGGCTTTGCAAACAACCCCCTTTAACTGCTGAGCCATCTTTATAGCCTCTAGCATTTTATTTATTTATTGTATATGTATATGTGTATGTATGGGCATGCATGCCACAGCTCACATGTGCAGGTCAGAGGACAACTTCAAAGTGTCTGGGCTTACCTTCTTTAAAACTGTCCTGCCACTGCAGATGAACTGCCAGACTGCAAATGAATGTAAGACCAGCTGGCCCCACGAGCATTGGATTCTCCTGTCTCTGCCACTTATTGTGGTAAGCATGTTGGCATCACTGATGCATGCACCATTTTGCATCTATTTTTATGTGGGTTGAGGATTTGAACCCGGGGACAGCAAGCTTTGCAAGCAAGAGTCTTTAACCATCAAGCCTTTCCCAGGCCTATCACATTTGCACAACTCTTGTTTTAGTGGCTTTACAATCAATCCATAGTGATTCTGTCAGAGTCTATTCAACTCTTACCCTGTGAGGGAAAATCATAGGAATTTCTCAAATTTACTCCCTTTATGGCGGAGTGAAAGTCCTTAGACCAATAGCCTTCATGCTGGATCTTACTTATTTATTGTTATTTTGAGATGGGGGCTCCTGTAGCCCATTCTGGCCTTGAGCTCCTTGTGGTGGTTTGAATCAGATGTCCCCCATAAACTCATGGGTTTTGAATGTTTGCTTCCTAGCTGGTGACGATTTGGGAGGTGGAGCCTTGCTGGAGGAGGTGTATTTTTGGGAGTGGGCTTAGGGGTATTATAGCCAGCTCCCCCTTGCCAGAGCTCAGCTCACTCTCCTGGTGCAGTTTTCCACCTGCTGTGCCGAGGTGATGTCCAGCTTCTGCTCATGCCATGGTGTCCCCTGTCATCACGGAGCTTCCTCTTGAGATTGTAAGCCAAAATAAACACTTTCCTCCCATAAGCTGCTTCTGGTTGGGTACTTTATCCAAGCAACAAGAAAGTAACTATAACACTCCTGATCTCCTGCTTCTACCTCCTGAATGCTAATGTGCGTGTCCACATCTATTTTATGAGGTGATGGGGATGGAGCCCAGTGCTTCATGCATGCTAGGAAAGTGCCCTACGGACTGAGCTACATCCCAGCCCCAGATGACAACATCCTTGATGCAAAAGTCAAGAGCAGTTACAAAGGAAGAGTGGGAAGAGCTGAGACCCTGCTGTTTTGGGATTGGAGCTCTAGGAATGATTGTGTCTCTATAATGCCAGACAGAGGCTGGGGCTCTGGGTAAGTTTAGAACCCCTAACTACTGAATCTCAAATCTTGGGTTTCTTGTCCTCATTTTGCAAAGAATCAACAAAGAAAAAAAAAACACAGACATTAAGAAGGGTAAGATGGGGAAGTCAGGCATGGTGGCACATGCCTTTAATCCCAGCACTTGGGAGGCAGAAGTAGGAAGATCACCATGAGTTCAGAGTTTGAGGCTACTCTGAGACTACATAGTGAATTCCAGGTCATTCTGAGCTAGAGTGAGATCCTACCTTGAAAAACAAAACAAACAAACAAACAAAAAACCAAAACAAATAAAAGGGTCAGTAAGATGGAGCTGGAGAGATGGCTTAGTGATTATCAAGGCACTTGTTTGCAGTCTGGCAGCCTCAGTTCAATTCCCCAGCACACATGCAAAGCCAGATACAGTAAGCGGTGCATGCATTGAGTTCATTTGCAGTGGCAGGAGGCCCTGGCATGTTCATAGTTACTGTCTCTCCCCTTTATCACTTGAATAAGCAAAAAAAGTATTTCTTAAGAAAAAGAAGGCTATGGCTGGCGAGATGGCTTAGTGGTTAAGGTGCTTGCCAGTAAAGCCAAAAGACCCAGTAACCACATCAGCCAGAAGCACAAGGTGGCACATGCATCTGGAGTTTCTTTGCAGTGGCTAGAGACCCTGGAGTGCCCATTCTCTCTCTCTCCCTATTCCTCTCAAATAATATAAAATAAAATATTTAGAGAAAGAAAAAGAAGGCTAAATATGAAAGATTTAAGAGAATGGGAACAGGAGAAAGAATAAAGCAGGAAACCAAGAGGAACTCCTCCCATGGGAGGGGAGACTGAACTGGGAAATATTTCTTTTTCACATGGAAGCTTGGCACAGGTCCATTAATATTAATATTAGGCTGTTTCTCATTGTGACATTCAAAAATATATGATGGATTTCGATTGGTTGTTGGGTCCAGGAGACTCACTGACTCAGAAAGGGCCCATCCTCAGGTGCCAAGTCCAGGAAAAGTTGAGGAAGAATCAGGAAGCTGTTGCTGTTGATTTGCATCTGTGATGAGGCTGAATCAGACTGGAGTTCTAATCCTGCCAGGGTAGGGCAGCATCCGTGTTTCTCTGGGCCAGCCCCTTGTTGACTGCCTACAAAACAAATATGCAAACCAACAAAAAACTACCTTGCTCCTAATTTTTATCTCTACAACTGGCTTGGAGAACTGTATCATGTTCTTTGCATTGATAGGGTGTCTTGCCAGAAGTGGGGTGTGGTTGCACACACCTGTAATCTCAACACTCAGGAGACAAGAGAATTGCTATAAGGTTGAGGTCAGCCTGGGCTACATAGCCAGATCTTTTTTTTTTTTAATTTTTTAAAATTATTTATTTATTTATTTGAGAGTGGCAGACACAGAGAGAAAGACAGATAGAGGGAGAGAGAGAGAATGGGCGCGCCAGGGCTTCCAGCCTCTGCAAACGAACTCCAGATGTGTGCGCCCCCTTGTGCATCTGGCTATCGTGGGACCTGGGGAACCAAGCCTCGAACCGGGGTCCTTAGGCTTCACAGGCAAGCGCTTAACCGCTAAGCCATCTCTCCAGCCCAGCCAGATCTTTTTTGTTGTTGTTGTTTTGGGTAGTTTTTTGAGGTAGTTTCTTGCTGTAGCCTAGGCTGACCTGGAATCCACTATGAGGTCTCAAGGTGGCCATAAACTCTAATACCAGCACTCACGAGGGAGAGGTAGGAGGATCACCTTGAGTTTATAGGCACCTTGAGATTTCATAGTGAATTCCAGGTCAGCCTGGGCTAGAGCCTCCCAAATGCTGGGATTAAAGGCATGTGCCACCATGCCTTGGTAAAATAGAGAGTAATAGCCCTGAAATTAATCTCAAGCCTCCCTATGCCACAAATGCACACACATTGTGCATGTGTGCCATATACATTTTTATTTTATTTTTTTTTTTTTTGAGGTAGGGTCTCAATTTAGCACAGGCTGACCTGGAACTCACTATGTAGCTCCAGGCTGGCCTCAAACTCACAGTAATCCTCCTACCTCTGCCTCCTGAGTGCTAGGATTTTAGTGTGGGCTCCCATGCCCAGCTCCTATACACATACATGTACACACCACACACTATACATATGCAAAAAAATAAGACAGCAATTGTGTAAGACACCTAGCATCCATCTCTGGTCTCCACATGTATGTGAGCATATGTGTGCACACACACAGAGGACTGGAGCTGTAGCTAGGTTGGTAGTGTCCTTGCCTAGCGTGCACAAAGCCTTGGGTTCAGTTCTAAGTATAGAGGACAAAACAAAGATGTCCTTCTCCTAATCGGTAACTGTAGTGTCTCTACAGCTGGCTAGAAGCCTTTGCCCCCAGGACCACTGCATACCCTGTCTTGTTCCTCTTTGGTACCTGGTGATCATGGAATTGGTGTGGAGGAGGGGAGTTTGGGTTACAATCTCTTGACCTTGCCACTCATTTCCCATGTGACACTGGATGTGTCACTTCTCCTTTTTAGGCTCTGGTCCCTGGGAAAAGGGACACTGGGCTAAGGTGACTGCTGATTCAGATCCTTGTTGCCAGGATCCTCTGAGTCAGTGGATAGAGCTGGACGGCTGTGAGCTGCCTGAAGAACTGAGGTTAACACTGAGGGTCTGAGCCATAATCCAAGCTACTAAAGAGGTTGAGGCATGAGGAGTGAAAGCTCAAGCAAGACAATTTCCTAAAACAATTTTGTACTGTTGAGATGGCACAGCAGTTAAAGATGCGTCAAACCTGGGTCCTTAGGCTTTGCAGGCAAGTACCTTAACTGCTAAGCCGTCTTTCAGCTCTGAAGTTCTAATTAAAAAACTTAAGAGACTTTTCTTAAAAAATTTCTTGATGAAGTGCTGGAGAATAGCTAAGCAATTAAGGCACTTGCCTGGAAAGACTAATGACCTTGTTTTGATTTCCCAGTACCCATGTAAAGCCATATGCACAAAGATGTACTTGCATCTGGAGTTTGTTTACAGTAGCTGAAAGCCCTGATGGACCCATTCATCCTCTCTCTCTCAAAAAAAAAAAAAATATCTTAAAAGATAGGGTCTCATATAGCTCAGGGTGGCCTTTAACTCTCTGAAATTAAGGCTGGCCCTGAACTGCTTGTACTTCTGCCCCAGCCTCCTGAGTGCTAAGGTTATAAGCATTTGATGCCTCTCTTCTCTCTTCTTCCTTTCTTTACTTCTTCTTCTCTCTCTTTTTCTTTTATCTTCTCTTCTCTTTTCTTCTCTCTTCTTTTCTTTCTCTCTTCCCCTTCCTTCCTTCCTTCCTTCCTTCCTTCCTTCCTTCCTTCCTTCCTTCCTTCCTTCCTTCCTTCCTTCCTTCCTCCCTCCCTCCCTCCCTCCCTCCCTCCCTCCCTCCCTCCCTCCCTCCCTCCCTCCTTTCTTTCTTTCTTTCTTTCTTTCTTTCTTTCTTTCTCTTATTTCTTCTTTCTTTGTTTTGAACCCGAGTCCCAATCTAGCTCAAGCTGACCTGGAGCTCACTCTGTAGCCCAGACTGGTCTCACATTCATGGTGATCTCCTTACCTCAGCCTCCCGAGTGCTGGGATTAAAGTTATGTGCCACCACTCATGTTTTTATTTTTTAAGTGACAGGATCAGGTGCTGGGGAGATGGCTCAGTGGGGAAAGTGCTCCCTGCACAAGCATGAGGATGTGAGCTTGATTCCCAGCACCCATGTAAAAGTTAGGCATGGTGGTGTTTACCTGTAATCCCAGTGTTGAGGAGGGAGGACAGGAGAGTTCTTGGAACTTGATGATGAGGAAGTCTAGCTCAACTGGTGAGCCCTAGCTTTAGCAAAATTAGGTGGTGAGTGATTAAGGAAGGCCCTTACACCCACCCACATATAGTACACACATACACATATGACTCCCCCCATACACAAAGAAAAAGTAAAAAGAAGGCTGGAGACAGTTCTTGTCTAGTCAGCAAATTGAGGTCCTACGTGCACCTAATATCACAAAAATAAAACAAGGCTGAGCGTGGTTGTACACACCTTTAATCCTAGTACTTGGGAGGCAGAGGTAGGAGGATCACTGTGAATTTGAGGCCAGCCTGGAACTGTAGAGTGAGATCCAGGTCAGCCTGGGATAGAGTGAGACCCTGCCTCAAAAATACCAATAAGGGCTGCAGAGTGGGACCCGGGGCTTGTAGTCATAGCACACTGAGGTTTGGCAATGAGAGAGCAAGTTAAAGATGGGTGATTTTGAGAAAGCAAGAAGATTCTTGTTTAGAAGTGCCACTGTGGGAAAAAGAACATGCACAATACTGGACCAAATTTCCGTGGTATGTTTGGGTGGCAGACCAGTCAGGCTACTGGATTCTCTTATACAGATGCCAACAAGAACAAATGCATCACCTGGGGAGAGGACACACTGATAAAGTATTTGGAGAATCCCAAAGAGTACATCCCTGGAATAAAAATGATCTCTTCTGTCATCAAGAAGAAAGGGCAGACCTAATAGCCTACCTTAAAAAAAGCTACTAATGGGCTGGAGAGATATCTTAATGGTTAAGGTGCTTGCCTGTGAAGCCTAAGGACCCAGGTTTGATTCCCCAGAGCACACATAAGCCAGATGCACAAGGTGGTGCATGGGTTTGGACTTTGTAGTGGGTAGAGGCCCTGCTACACCCATTCTCTCTTTCACTTTCTCTCTTTCTAGTAAATAAAAATAAAACATTAAAAAAAAGCTTCTGATGAATAAATGATCACTGTCTTATTTATTACAAAACAAATCTTTCATGGCTTTTAATGTGTACCATAATTTTATGGATTTCATACACTGAAATTCAGATCATGAATGACTACAGAATATATTTTTAAAGTTTTATTTTATTTATTTATTTATTGGATTTTTTAATTGACACTTTCCATGACTAGAAACAATATCCTATGGTAATTCCCTCCCTCCCCCCACTTTCCCCTTTGAACTCCACTCTCCATCATATACCCTCCTCCTCTCAATCAGTCTCTTTTATTTTGATGTTATCACCTTTTCCTCCTGTTATGGTGGTCTGTAGGTAGTGTCAGGGACTGTGAGGTCATGGATATCCAGGTCAATTTGTGTCTGTAGGAGCAAGTTGTAAGAAGGCCTGCCCTTCCTTTGACTCTTCCATTCTTTCTGCCATATCTTCTGCAATGGTCCCTGAGCCTTGGAATGTATGACAGAAATATTTCAGTGATCAGCACTCCTCTGTCACTACTTCTCAGCATTATGGTGCATTCTGAGTCATCCCAAGGCCACTGCCATATGAAAAGAGAAGGTTCTCTAACCAAAAGTGAGAGTAGCATTAATATATGGGTATGAACATTAAGAGAAGTTCTTACTAGGCAGTTTGGTGAACATAGTATATACATTTAGCCAGACAGCAGCAGATGTTACACCCCTAGGGCTCATGACTACCCCTGTTGTTGGTTTTCAGTATCAGGGATGTATTCCCTCCCATAGAGCAGACCTCCTGTCAAATTAGAGGGCAATTGGTTTTCCCCATAACAGACATGCCACCATTTCACCCGTTGGCTCATTTGGCCTGGTTGGCCAAATATAAGGCTTGCAGTGTCCACTGTTGAGTATCTTCACTAATGATTTCTCTTTGTTCCATTGAACTGCATGCAGCATGGCTTTTTCCAGCTTTGTGTCATCTGGTCTACATGGAGGAGGTTTTCAGCTCAGCTCCAGCAGGGTTTTTTTTTATTTTTTTTATTTTTTTATTTCTTTCACACCATCATGACTAATGAGCAAAATATTTTTATTGTATTGAGAGGAGGTGGGGGGGGGAGGGAGGAACTGTTACACACTTGTCTGTGCATGCTTGCTTGTTTACACTCAGCCCCTGAGCACAGGTATGTGAGGTTAGCAGAGGATCCCCGAGCAGCAGCCCCAACTCCAGGAACTGGGGCTCTCGAGACCGTGCTTCCGAGTTTCCTTTCCACTGTCACCTCTGCCGCCTGGGGCTTCTCACCCGCTATGGCAGGTGCAGACCAATGTCACTCCTGGGATATGTCCTAACTGGCTTTTTGCTGAGACTTGAGAGTCCCTGGCACTCTTTGATGATGTCCACCGAGCCCTTTTCATCTCATCAATGTGGGCAATACCACCAGAGGCCCTTGGTACCCACAAACTTAGTGCTCAGACAGCAAGGCCAGGGGACTCCTGAGCACCATCAGTTTTTATCTTTCGCTGTTCATCACTAGGAGGGAACTACATTCTCTTCCTTTGTGTTTGTATGTAGATATGTTGGGGGGGAGGAGGTGTTAGACCAGAGGCTGATATCACGTGTCTTCCTCAATTACTCTCCACATTATTTACTGAGGTAGGTCTCTCACTTGAACCCAAGTTCATGATGCATTGGGCTAGTCTAGCCAGCCAGCTCGTCTGGGGAATCCCTCGTGTGCATTTGGTATTTACATGGGTTCTGGGGGCCCAAACTCTGGTCTTTACCCTGTACAGCATGAGGTTTATCCCCTGAGCCATCTCCCAGCCCCTTCTAGCTTTGTACACATGAAAACAAGATCCTGTAGTTTGTGGCCTGAAGGAAGAGTCGTGGACGTGAGGCCAGCTGTCACCTGGGTTGGGTGAAGAAGGCATGGATGTGCTGTGCGGCCGCTTGTCCAACCACTGGCTCGAGTTCTTGAGTGGACGCGTTACTCAGTCGCTGGATGCTTGAAAACCTCTGAAGCAGAAGGGGAGCTTTAACCCTTCCAACCCCCGGGATCTGCTGCACAGCTCGGACCAGGGACGCCTCAGAGAGCACAGAGCGCCTCCTCCTGAGGAAGGGGTTCCTGCTGGGCTCTCTGGCTTGCTCTTGAACCAACTGGACAATGAGGCAGGATGCTTCCCTCTGGCTGGCCACTGGAAGCAACACCATCCCCAGGTCTAGCACAGTAAACTTCTGGACCGCTGGGAAGTATTGTTCACTCATTCCTGTTTTTTCAACAACTACAATGCCTTGAAGAGTACTGGACTTGCATCTCCTGAGCCAACTGTGACCCGCGCCATTTCTCATTAGCCACAACGTGCCCCAAAGGCACGTGCACTGGGCCAGTGCCATCAGCGGGGTTCCAGTCCATGGACGGCTTCTAAGGCGGGAAATGCAAGTCCGCAGTGGAGCAAGCTCTAGGCACACGGTCCCACCGGGAGCCAGGACCTCTTTAGCAGGGTCCTCTTTGGCACCTGCGTGGTCCCGGCGCCCCGCGTGGGTCTGCGCCGTGGCTGGTCTAAAGCCCGCAGCAGTTCAGACTTCTCCAGCAGGGTTTTTCAGTGACCTTGCAGCCCAAGTATGTGGAGTCTTCAGCAATAGGGTCTTGCCATCTATTCCTGGTGGGAAATCAAGGGCCTCAGCAATGGCCTGTAATGTTTTGACCTCCCTAGCTGACAACTCAGTGGAAGGTATACCATCCTTGGCACTGAAAATTTTCTAGTAACAATCTATGGCTCCTGTGTGTTCCATTGTCCAAAAAAGCAGGTTTCCATATGACTTATTTATATCATCTTAGATTTTTATTAGTCCTGCCTCCATGTTTCCTTTACTTAATCTCTTCTCCTGACCTCACTTAGGCCTTTTCACCCCCATTAATCTGTTCTTCTACTTACATATATACAATACCATCCTATTATGTATCCCCTCCCTCCCTTTCTATTCCCTGTATATCTCCTTTCTAGCTTACTGTCCTCTGCTACTGAGTTTTCTTCCTACTCACACAGAAGTCCAATTGTTTGTATCTAGGATCCACATATGAGAGAGAACATGTGACATTTGGCTGTCTGGGTCTGGGTTACTTCACTAGGTATAATCCTTTCCAGATCCATCCATTTTCCTGCAAATTTCATAACTTCATTTTTCTTTACCATTGAGTAGAACTCCATTGTGTAAATGTGCCACATGTTCATTATCCACTCATCAGTTGAGGAACAACTAGGCTGGTTCCATTTCCTAGCTATTGTAAGTAGAGCGACAATAAACATAGTTGAGCAAGTATCTCTAAGGTAGTGAACAAGTCCTTAGGATATATGCTTAGGAGTGGTATATCTGGGTCATATGGTAGATCTATTTTTAGCTGTTTTGGGAACCTCCATACTGATTTCCACAATGGCTGGATCAGAATGCATTCCCTCCAACAGTGTAGAAGGATTCCTCTTTTTCCACATCCTCACCAGCATTTATGGTCATTTGTTTTCATGATGGTAGCCAATCTGACAGGAGTGAGATGGAATCTCAATGTAGTTTTAATCTGCATTTCCCTGATGAGTAGGGATGTAAAACATGTTTTTTAGATGTTTATATGACATCCATATTACTTCTTTTGAGAACTATTTAGTTTCGTAGCCCATTTTTAATTGGTTTGTTTGATTTCTTATTAAATATTTGAATTCTTTGTAATTCTAGTTATCAATCCTCTATCAGATGTATAGCTGGCAAAGATTTTCTCCCATTCTGCAGGTTGCCTCTTTGCTTTACTCACAGTGTCCTTTGCTGTACAAATTATTTGTAATTTCATGAGGCCCCAGCAGTTAATTTGTGGTATTATTGCCTGAGCTATTGGGGTTGTATTCAGAAAGCCTTTGCCAAGACCAATATGTTGAAGAGTTTCCCCTACTTTTTCCTCTAGCAGCTTTAGAGTTTCAGGTCTGATATTAAGGTCTTTGATACATTTGGACTTAATTCTGCATGGAGAGAGTTAAGGATCTGTTTTCATCCTTCTATAGATATACCCAGTTTCCCAGCACCACTTGCTGAAGAGGCTGTCTTTTCTCCAATGAGTATTTTTGCCATTTTGGTCAAAGATCAGGTGGCTATAGCTAACCAGACTTACATCTGGGTCCTCTATTCTGTTCCATTGATCTACATGTCTGCTTGTGTGCCAGTACTGTACTGCTTTTGTTACTATGGCTCTGTGGTATAGGTTAAAATCAGATATGCTGATGCCATCAGCTTTAGTTTTGTTGCTTAAAATTGTTTTATATATTTGAGGTATTTTGTGCTTTTAAATGAATTTTTGATTTTTTTCTATTTATGTGAAGACTGCCATTGGAATTTTGATGGGGACTACATTAAATGTGTAGATTGCTTTTGCTAAGATTTCCATTTTCACAATATTGATTCTTCTGATCCAGGAACAAGGGATGCCTTTCCATTTCCTAATGTCTTCTGCAATTTCTCGCTTGAGTGTTTTAAAGTTTTCATTGTAGAGATCCTTCACTTCCTTGCTTAGGTTTATTCCAAGGTACTTTATTTTTTTTTTTATGCAATTGTGAATGGGAGTGATTCTCTGATTTCATCCTCTGTGTGTTTGTTGTTAGCATATAGGAAGGCTACTAATTTCTATGTGTTTATTTTGTATCCTGTTACATGGCTATAGGTGTTTATCAGCTCTAATAGTTTGCTGGTATAGTCTTTAGGGTCCTTTATGTATAGAATCATGTCATCCTCAAATAAGAATAACTTGATCTCTTCCTTTCCAATTTCTATTCCTTTTTATGTGCATCTCTTTCCTTATTGCTATGGCTGAGACTTTCAGTACTATATTAAATAAAAGTGGACACCCTTGTCTTGCTCCTTATTTTAGTGGAAAAGCTTCCAGATTTTCCCCATTTAGTATTATGTTGACTGTAGGATTGTCATAAATAGCCTTTATTATGTTGGGATATGTTCCCAGTCTCTGTAGGACTTTTTATTTTATATATATATATATATATATATATATATATATATATATATGTATGTGTGTGTGTATAAAAATATATATATATATATATATATTTTTTTTTTTTTTTTTTGTTTTGTTTGTTTTTTTCAAGGTAGGGTCTCACTCTAGCCCAGGATGACCTGGAATTCATTATGGAGTGTCAGGGTGGCCTCGAACTCACAGCAATCCTCCTAACTCTGCCTCTCAAGTGCTGGGATTAAAGGCGTGCACCACCATGCCTGGCTCTGTAGGACTTTATTTTATTTTATTTATTTATCTATTTATTTTGTTTTTTCATGGTAGGGTCTCTCTGTCTCTGTAGGACTTTTATCATGAAGGGATGTTGGACTTTGTCAAACGCTCTTTCTGTTTCTAATGAGATGATCATGTGATTTTTGTCCTTCAGTCCATTTATATAATGTATTACATTTATCAATTTGTGTATGTTGGATCATCCCTGCATCTCTGGGATAAAGCCTACTTGGTTGGGTTGAATGATCTTTCTGATATATTCTTGTATTCCTAACAGAATTTTTTTTTTTTTTTTGAGGTAGGATCTTACTCTGGTCCAGGCTGACCTGTAATTCACCATGTAGTCTGCCTCCCGAGTGCTGGGATTAAAGGCGTGCGCCACCACGCCCGGCTTCCTAACAGAATATTTTTGGACAGTCCTTATTTAAGTAAAACTGGTTTTCAGTAAAGTGAAAGTGATCTTTTAAAAAATAGTGTTGTGGAGCCGGGCGTGGTGTCACACATCTTTAATCCCAGCACTTGGGAGGTAGAGGTAGGAGGATCGCTGTGAGTAAGAGGCCACCCTGAGATTACATAGTAAATTCCAGGTCAGCTTGAGTTAGAGTGAGTCCCTACCTTGAAAAACAAAACAAACAAAAAATAGTATTGTGGTCAGTCAATACTATCATTACTTTCCCTTTTAAAGATATAATTGGAATGAATTAGCATTGTTCAACTTTTCACAAAGATGGGGAATAACACCTCAAAATATAATAAAGATTGGTTTTATCTTTAGATTTCTACAACTGGTTACATGAATATGCTTAAACACTGGGAAACATTCTCTTCACTGTTCCAAACCAAGCAAGACTTACCTATGTTTCAGCTGGCGTTCATGAGTCCACTAGAGACCAGGGTCAAAGATAATGAAGCAATTGTCTTGACTATGCCAACTCAGTTAGAATTTCTTGTATCAAAGATGTTGTCTTTTACTTATTAAAGGCATTTTACTGTGGTTTGTGTATAATATAAAATAAAGAATATTTAACACTTAAAAAAACAAACAACAATACAAGTAAACCCGGCATGGTGGTGCACACCTTTAATCCTAGCACTTGAGAGGTAGAGGTAGGAGGACCAGCATGAATTTGAGGCCAACCTGAGAGAATACATAGTAAATTCCAGGTCAAAGCCTGGGCTACAATAAGAACCTACCTTGGAAGAATAAATAAATAAATAAATAAAATAAAACAATATTAAAAAGGAAAAGAGAGAGAGAGAGAGAAAGAGAGGGAGAGAGAGAGGGAGAGAGAAATAAAATAGCTTTAAAAATGCCAAAGAGAGAGATGAATCACTTGGGAGAATGAGACAGGAGGAACTGAGTTCAATGGCAGCCTAGGATACAGAGTGAGACTTTGTCTCGCAACAACAACAAAAAGAAACAATACAATAAAAAGAGACAAAGCCAGTCATAGTGGCACATGCCTTTAATTCTAGCACCCAGGAGGCAGCAGTAAGAGGATTACTGTGAGTCTGAGGCAGCCTGGGACTACAGAGAGTTCCAGGTCAGCCTGAGCTAGATTGAGGCCTTGCCTTGAAAAAACAAAGTGAGAAAAAGAAAGACACTCAGTATTTGCCTAGGCTGGTCTTGAACTCTTGGGCTGAAGTTATCCTCCTACCTCAAGTTATTGAGTAGCTGGGATTATCTGTGTGTTACCACTAGCATATAGTGGTTGTAGTAAATCTGACCACATGATTGGCTCTTTGGTAAGATTACCTTTCTATTTTAGTTTGTTTTAGTTTTGAGGCAGGGTCTCACTGTATCCCAGGCTTATCTGGAACTCATTCTGTAGGCTGGCCTGGAACACAAATAGGTCAGCTTTTTTTGTTGTTGTTGTTTTGTTCTTTGTTTTTTGAGGTAGGGTCTCACTATGGCTCAGGCTGACCTGGAATTCACTATTTAGACTTAGGGTGGCCTTGAACTCTCGGCAATCCTCCTACCTTTGCCTCCCAAGTGTTGGGATTAAAGGTGTGTGCCACCACACCCAGCTTCAGGTTTTTTTTTTTAAGATATAGTTTTTGGTCAACTAAGATTTCTTTCTTTTCTTTTCAGAGGTCAGAGGAAGAAGGCAAGGTAGTCTCAGGCTGTCCTTGAACTCACATCCTTCCTCTGCTGGGATTAAAGGCTATGCCACC
Organism: Jaculus jaculus; assembly: GCF_020740685.1. Classification (NCBI taxonomy): domain Eukaryota; kingdom Metazoa; phylum Chordata; class Mammalia; order Rodentia; family Dipodidae; genus Jaculus; species Jaculus jaculus. Next base: position 34,200,371 of record NC_059103.1, read on the forward strand.
AAGCATGGCTTCTTTTTTGTTTCTTAACTGTAACAGTAACATTCGCTTTGTCCCAAGGTTGCCAGTATGAGCATCTACAAAGTAATAAGTAGAAGGTGCTGCCTCCTCCCAAGATCCTCTCCTAGGAAGGAAGCTCAGGTACGTTGTCTAGGTTGTTACTCAATTCTCTCAGCCAGGCTGGCAGCTGGAGTGACTGAGTGGCAGTTGAAACATTTCCAGAGGAGTGGTTTTTGTGACTTGCCTTGTGCCAGTGGCTCAGACTGTCTGTGGGCTGTTACTCAACTCAGCCTCAGAGGGGAACTGGGCTCTCCTGTAGATGTCAGCTCAGCTTTCTGTGTTTGTTCTAAGTGTGGCTGTGGGTGCAGCCTCCAGTGAGTGAGGCTCTGCCTTCCGTGCCCAGCACCATAAAAAAGGCTAAAATGTATACAAACTTGCTCTTGAGAATAAATCCTGTTTATCCAGAAACATGCCTGAACACATAGCAAATTAACTTGCAAGGTCAGGCACTGCAGTACTGTAAAACGACTGGAACAATCTAGGGTACTGGAGTATCAGTAGGTTAGCAGTTGAGGTCCCTACAGCTACAGAAAGACCTCAAAAGTTCTCTCCCATAGGCTGAAGGACACATCTACAAGTATAACAGGCAGAAAGAATAGGTGCAAACGGAACGAAAATCTTGAATTGTTTGTGTATGCGTTCATGCATGCATGCATGTGCGCGTGCGTGCGTGTGTGGGTGTGTGTGTGGTACTGGAGATGAAACTCAAGGCTTCACCCTTTAAGTCAGTGCTCTACCCCTGAGCCACGCCCCCAGCCCTCACTGTGGATTCTAGACAGGAGCTCTACCCCTGATCCACGGCCCCAGCCCTCACTGTGGATTCTAGACAGGAGCTCTACCCCTGAGCCACGCCCCCAGCCTCACTGTGGATTCTAGACAGGAGTTCTACCCCTGAGCCTCGCCCCCAGCTCTCACTGTGGATTCTAGACAGGAGTTCTACCCCTGAGCCATGCCCCCAGCCTCACTGTGGATTCTAGACAGGAGCTCTACCCCTGAGCCACGCCCCCAGCCCTCACTGTGGATTCTAGGCAGGAGCTCTACCCCTGAGCCATAATCCCGGCCCTCACTGTGGATTCTAGGCAGGAGCTCTACCCCTGAGCTACGCCCCCAGCCCTCACTGTGGTTCTAGACAGGAGCTCTACCCCTGAGCCACGCCCCCAGTCCTCACTGTGGATTCTAGACAGGAGCTCTAACCCTGAGCCACGCCCCCAGCCCTCACTGTGGATTGTAGGTGGGAATGCTATTTTGTTTATGTGGTGAATTTGTGCATTTTTCAAAGCTTACTAGAGCAGGAGGCTGGGAGATGGCTCAGCCATTAATGGTACTTATAATGTCTGCTGGCCTGGGTTCAATTCCCCAGTACCATATAAAGACAAATACATAATATATATCTGGCTTTTTGAGGCAATGTCTTGATCTATGCCCGGGTGACCTGAAATTCAGTATGTGGTCTTAGGGTGTCCTCAAACTCATGGCAATCCTCCCATGTCTGCTTCCTGAGTGCTGAGATTAAAGGTGTATGCCACCATGCCAGGAAAACATATTTTTTTAAAAAGTCTTATCAGTAGCTGGACATGGTGGCATACACCTTTAATTCCAGCACTCAAGAGGCAGACATGGGAGGATTGCCATGCATTCGAGGCCAACCTGAGACTACTTAGTAAATTCCAGGTCAACTTGGGCTAGAATGAGAGCCAACTTCAGACCAGGGTTGAGGTGTGGCTCTGTGTGGTAGAGTGTATGCTTGGTGCAGTTCATTCTCATTACACACACACACACACACACACACACACCCCTATACATTTAATATGTGAATTACACTTTAAAATTTTTGGTTTTAATTGGAAGTAGGGGTATTAGAGGATAGGGGATGGAGAGAGAATTATATAAAAGACAGCATAAATCAGCTCCATAGAAACACTCATTGTGGCTAGCATTCTTTTTTTTTTTAAAATTTTTTATTTATTTATTTGAGAGCGACAGACACAGAGAGAAAGACAGATAGAGGGAGAGAGAGAGAATGGGCGCGCCAGGGCTTCCAGCCTCTGCAAACGAACTCCAGACACGTGTGCCCCCTTGTGCATCTGGCTAACGTGGGACCTGGGGAACCGAGCCTTGAACCGGGGTCCTTAGGCTTCATAGGCAAGCGCTTAACCGCTAAGCCATCTCTCCAGCCCGGTACATGCTTTTAGAAGAATTATGTCAGTATTACCGAAGTTTTGTTCCTATACCAGTTTGGTTTCGATACCTTATAAACTATGGAGAGTTTGGTCATGTAAGTAGATGGACTCTTGGGATATTGTTGGCTTTACTCTACCTCATACTAAAACTGTTGGACTTTTTTGGACATTTGAGAACTTTCTGATATGTTTGCAACTATTTTTTACCCGACCAAGTTATGGAGTGGCTGCCAGCAAGAGACAGTGTTCAGCTGTGGATGATATTTGTCCAATATGTCAAACTGAATTTCAGAAGCCAATTCTAATTTGTCAGCATATATTTTGTGATGAGTGCATTGCCTTATGGTTTAACAGAGAGAAAACATGTCCACTGTGCAGAACTGTGATTTCAGATCGTATAAATAAATGGAAAGATGGAGCTACTTCATCACATCTTCAAATATATCAACTTCTATAAATTTTTAAGACCACAAAACACTAAATTTTTTTTGGTATTGAAAAAGGTATCAATATTGGTCTCCAGGACTAGAAGAAAACTTTTGATTCAAATGGTTTTATAATATTGAAAGACTTATAGATTACATTTGCTGGACATGGTGGCACACACATTTAATTCCAGCACTTGGGAGGCAGAGGTAGGGGGATTACTGTGAGTTCAAGGCCAGCCTAAGTAACTACATAGTGAATTCCAGGTCAACCTGGGCTACAGAGAGACCCTACCTGAGAAAAAAAGAGTATATGTTCAATTTAAGAATATACAACTTTTATTCTACCTAATTATTTGACAGGTAGTTTCAGTGTTAAGTAGTGTGTCTTGTTTCCTTGCTGATGGTACAAAACAGAAGTTAGAAACTAGAACTAGGCCAGGCGTGATGGCTCAACCTGTAATTTCAGCACTCTGGAGGTTGAGGTAGGAGGATGGCAATATTCACCCTGGGCAGAGACCTTGCCTGAGAAAGAAAGAGATTGAGAAATACAGAAGAGAAAAGAAACTAGAAGTGGTGGTAGTTCTAGAGGGGTCAGGTATTTTTTTCTTGACCCTTTTCAGAGTAAAGATTTTTTAATAGCATTTTAAGACAGTATCTGAAATAATTTTCTCATCCTAAAAATGATTATTTACAAAATTTGTCTTTTTAAATGAAAATTCTAAAAGCTTTATTTTACTTGTAACAATCACATTTTATAAGTAAAGATTAATACTGTATTTGCTGTATGATGATTAATAATCAGTGAGAATAAATAATTTAAATTTATTTGTTAAAAAAAAAGACAAGAAGTTAACTAACTGCCCACCATGTGATGTATCACCAATACCACATCTGTCATGGCCCAGGAGAAATTGCAGGGTAAGTGACGACATGAACACTGTTTATATTACTAGCCTGACAACCAGCCCCAGGTTGATGGTGACAAACACAGTGATCAATCAAAACCTATCAAAACAGAAATCCAGAGGCTGCAGAGAACTCCACACTAAATCAGACTGCCAACAGGCCTGCCATGGCTCAGGAAACATTGTGGAAGAGGTGGTGAAAAGATTATAAAAGCCACATGATGGGTAGGAATATCCTGGGGCATGGTTCTTCACTACCCCACAGGGACTGACTGAGACCTTTGTGACCCCACAATGAATAGGATATCCTACTGAGGAGGGCCTCCAGGGTAACAGGAGCTTGGATGAGGGGATTAAAAAAATACCCTGTTGTAATTAATATAAAATAAAAATTAATATTAAAAAATTTGGTTTTACAGCCTAGATGTCCCTCAACAGATGAGTGGATAATGAAGATGTGGTACATTTATACAATGGAGTTCTACTCAGCGGTAAAGAAAAATGAAGTTATGAAATTTGCAGAAAAATGGATGGACCTGGAAAGTATTATACTAAGTCAGGTAACCCAGGCCCAGAAAGCCAAGCGCCACATGTTCTCCCTCATATGGGGATCCTAGCTACAGATGACTGGGCATCTGTGTGAGAATGAAAATACTTAGTAGCAGAGGCCAGTAAGCTGAAAAGGAGACATAAAGGGTGGAGAAAGGAAGGGAGGAGGATACTTAATAGGTTGATATTGTATATATGTAATTACAATGATTGTAATGGGGAGGTAATATGATTGAGAATGGAATTTCAAACGGGAAAGTGTGGGGGTGGGGAGGGAGGGAATTACCATGGGATATATTTTATAATCATGGAAAATGTTAATAAAAATTAAAAAAAAAAAATTTGGTTTTAAAATAACAAGGTGCAGTTCAATGGGCTGAATAGCAAGTAGGGAGATCATTTCCCTAGTGGAGGGAAGAGGAGGAAGAGGAGGAGGGGTGAGGGGGACGAAGAGGAGGAAGGGGAAGAAGAAGAGAAGTAAAAGTAGGAGGAGGAAGGAGGAGTGCGGGAGGAGGAGAAAAGAAAGAAAAAGAAAGACAGGAAAGCTGGTCAGGTGGCCGAGGTGGTGTGCGCCTTTCATCCTAGCACTCAGGGAGGCAGAAGTAGGCGGACTGCCTGGGACTGCAGAGTCATTTACAAGTGAGGCTGGGTTAAAGGGAGACCCTACCTCAAAAAAAAGGAAGGGGGGGCTAGAGAGATGGCTTAGTGGTTAAGACACTTGCCTACAAAGCCAAAGGACCTTGGTTCATTTCCCCAGGACCCACATAGGCCAGATGCACAAGGTGGCACATGTTTCTGGAGTTTGTTTGTAGTAGCTGGAGGCCCTGGCGTGCTCATTCTTTCTCTTTGCCTCTTTCTCTCTCTGCTCTAGAAAGGAAGGAGACCCATGGCATTTATGAAAAGGTATTTCCTATCAAGAGATGAAGGAGAAAATGGGGTGCCTGGGACAGGGATGGGGTAAGATATTGCATTTTTCCTCTTTTTTATTTTATTTTACTATTTTTAAAAATATTTATTTATTTGAGAGAGAGAAAGATGCAGAGAGAAAGAAGTAGAGATATAATGGGTACAACAGGGTTTCCAGTCACTGCAAATGAACTCCAGTTGCATGCGCCACCTTGTGCATCTGGCTTACATGGGTCCTGGTGAATTGAACTGAGGTCCTTTGGCTTTGCAGGCAAGCACCTTAACTGCTAAGCCATCTCTCCAGCCATATTTTACTATTGTTAAATTTTTATTTTATTTATTTGTGTGAGAGAGGGAAAGACGGAGGGAGGGAGGAAGGGAGGAAGAGAGATAGAAAGAGAGAGAGAGAGGGAGAGATTGAGAATGAATGAATGGGCATGCCAGGGCCATTAGCCACTACAAACAAACTCTAAAAGCATATGCCATCTTATGCATCTGGCTTACATGGGTCCTGGGAAATAGAACCTGGGTCCTTTGGCTTTGCAGGCGAGTGCCTTAACTGCTAAGCTATTCCTCTAGCCCTATTTTACTATTTTTTGAAAAATATTATTTAATTATTTATTTATTTGAGAGAGAAAGAGGGATTGAAGGGGAGAGAGAAAGAGAGAGAATGGGCATGCCAGGGCCTTCAGCTGCTGCAAACAAACTCCAGACACATGTGCCCCTTTGTGCTTCTGGCTTACGTGGGTCCTAGGGAATCAAATCTGGATCCTTTGGCTTTGCAGGCAAGTGCCTTAACCACTAAACAATCCCTCCAGCACTTATTTTACTATTTTTTTTTTTTTTTTGACATAGGGTCTCAGGTAGTCCAGGCAGTCTTCTAACTTGCCTAGGGTAACCTTGAACTCCTAATCCTCCTGTGTCCACCTTCCAAGGCCTGGGATTATACACCTGTACCATGAAGCCTGCTGCACTTTTCTATGTACTTTGGAGTTTGAACTGAGCAAATGTTACTGGCTCTGTACTCAAACTGACAAGATGAATGTGGTGAGAGCAGCCATCAAAGAGCACAGTTGAGGCTGGGAGCTGGCTCAGAGGTTGAAGCTGCTTGTTTTCCACGCCTGTTGGCCCTGTTCACTTCCCAGCCACCCATGTAAAACCAGGTGGACATTCATCTGCAGTGCCAAGAGACCTTGGTGTGGTCTCTTGGTGTCAGAAAGGAAGATGTTGAATACAAAAACAAAACGATAAAGAATAAAGCCTGGAATCCCTTTAATCCCAGCACCTAGGAGGCAGAAGTAAGAGGATTGCTATGAATTCAAGGCCACCCTGAAAGTACATAGTGAATTCTAGGACAGCCGGGCTAGAGCAAAATAAACAGAAAGAAAGAAAGAAAAAGCAAGGAAGAAAGAAACAGTAGTTGGGGCTGTAGCTCAATGACGGAGGACTTGCCTAGCATGCACAAGGCCCTGGCTTCTGTCTGCAGCATGCACCTGTAATCCCAGCACTTGAGAGCCAGAAGCAGTAGGGTTGCTGTACGTTCCAGGCCAGCCTGGTCTACATAGCAGGTACCAGGTCAGCCAGGACAATATAGTAAGGCCCTGCTTCCTTTTGTTTTTGTTTTTTTGAGGTGGGGTCTCCCTCTAGCCCAGACCTGGAGTTCACTATGTAGTCTCAGGGTGGCCTTGAATTCACAATGATCCTTCTACCTCTGTCTTCCAAGTGCTGGGATTAAAGGTATGTGTCACTATGCCTGGCACTTTCCTCCTCATTCATTCATTCATTCTTTCTTCCTTTCTTCCTTCCTTTCTTCTTCTTCTTCTTTTTTTTTTTTGTTTTTGTTTTTTTTGAGGTAGGGTCTTGCTCTAGCCCAGGCTGACCTAGAATTCACTATGTAGTCTCAGGGTGGTTTGAACTCATGGCAGAGAGAGAGAGAGAGAGAGAGAGAGAGAGAGAGAGAGGGAGAGAGAGGGAGGGAGGGAGGGAGGGAGGGAGGGAGGGAGGGAGGGAGGGAGGGAGGGAGGGGGAGGGAGAGAATGGGTGCACCAGGGCCTCTAGCCACTGCAAACAAACTCCAGATACTTGGACCATCTTGCGCATTTGGCTTTATGTGGGTACTGGGGAATTGAACCTGGGTCCTTTGGCTTTGTGGGCAAGTACCTTAACCACTAGTCCATCTCTCCAGTCCCACAGCTGGCTTTAAAAATTTTATTTAAGGCTGGGCGTGGTGGAGCACACCTTTAATCCCAGCACTGGGGAGGCAATGATAGGAGGATCACCATGAATTCGAGGCCATCCTGAGACTACATAATGAATTCCAGGTCAGCCTGGGCTAGAATGAGACCCTATCTGGAAAAACAAAAACAAAAATTATTTATTTGCAAGGATCAAGAGAGCGAGCAGAAGAGAGAATGGGTGTACCAGGACCTTTAGACACTGCAAACAAACAAATGCATTTAGCCTTAACTTTTTTTTTTTCAATGTAGCATCTTGCTCTAGTTTAGTTTAACCTGGAATTCAGTATGTAGTCTCAGGGTAGCCTTGAACTCATGGTGATCTTCCAACCTCTGCCTCCTGAGTACTGGTTTTTTTTTTTTTCTTAACTCTGGGATCAAACTCAGTTCTTCATGCTTTTTTTTTTTATATTTTTAAATTTTTTTTATTTATTTGAGAGCGACAGACACAGAGAGAAAGACAGATAGAGGGAGAGAGAGAGAATGGGCGCGCCAGGGCGCCCCCTTGTGCATCTGGCTAATGTGGGACCTGGGGAACCGAGCCTCGAACCGGTGTCCTTAGGCTTCACAGGCAAGCGCTTAACCGCTAAGCCATCTCTCCAGCCCAGTTCTTCATGCTTGAAAGGCAAGAAGTTTGCCAACTGATCCAACTCCCCAGCCCAGGATAGCTGATTGTTTATATTTACTTAAAATCACTTCCAGACCTTGGTGTTGCATCCCAGGTTCAGTGCCCTAGTACCTACATAAAGCCAGATTCACAGATCCACAACCTGCCACATGTGTTTGGGGTTCATTTGCAGTGGCAAGAGGCCCTGGTGAGCCCATGCTCTCTCCAACACACCCTTCCCTCTCAGATAAGTAAATAAAAATAATTAAGGGCTGGGAAAATGGCTCAGTGGTTTTGTTGCTTGCCTGCAAAGCCTAATGATCCAGGTTCAAGTCCCCAGGACCCACGTGAAGCCAGATGCACAAAGTGGCACATACATTTGGAGCTTGTGTGCAGTGGTTGGAGGCCCTGGCACACCCATTCTCTCTCTCCTTGCAAACAAATAAATAAAAATATAAAAAAATTAAAAAACAACAAGTGTTCAGAATGTAGCTAGGTGGTAGCCCTTGCCTAGCATGCAGGAGGCCTTGGGCTCTACCTTCAGCCCCATAGCAAAAAAAAAAAAAAAAAATCACCTTGTGGGAATGGTGGCATGACACACCTTCATAATTTCAGCACTTGGAGGCTGAGATAGCAGGATTGCTGTGAGTTCAAGGACAGCCTGGGCTGGGCGAGACCCTGACAAAACAGGACAAAGGAAAGGATAGGAAAAAAAAGCAAAACCAAACAAAAACCAGATCAAAAACCTGTATGAAACCATTTGGTTTTCTATAGAGCTACTGGCGTAGGAGGGCAGGGAGACCCTGGTGACCCACACATTTCAGGCACAAGTGCAGCAGTGACAACGACTCTTTTATTGATTGGCAGTGATTCAGGAGAAAGCGTTCCCTCCCCACCCCTGCCTCGCTCGCCAAACCCCAGCAAGAGGCTGAGGGGCGTGACATGGCAGCTGGGACACGCGTCCACGTTCCCACCAGTGGCTCTGTCCCATTCTACCAGAGCATATGGGCTGGAGGGAAAGCTGCCTGTGAGTGAGTGGGTCCTCGCAGGGCCACCCACCATGCTTGCAGAGGCTCCCTGCCTCAGGCCCCCGAGTGGACATGTGGAATCCTCCTGGGTGTTTAGGGTCTGGCTCGCCGCCGCGGGAGGCTGGTTTTGAAGAGTGATTTTCCGGAAGCTTCAATGTAGGTGATGCTCATTTCTTTGGGACCTATCTCAATGTAGGTGAAACCGCCTAATGAATCCTCGGATCCATAGTGGAAGCGCAGGTAGCCATTGGGGACCTTCCGCTGGTGCCGCATGGAGGGGTCCATGAAATTCCCGGCTCCGCTCAGCACGTAGCCCACACCATTCTCGTCCTGAAGATACTGAGAGTACAGGACGCAGTGTTGGTGGAGCACCCAGCCCTGGTTTGCAGTTGACCAGGGGCACCAGGACCTGCCTCTGGTACAGGGCTGGGTTGTTCCTGATTACAAAGTCATGCTGAACAAGAAATGCATAACCTCTCCTTGCCCCAGTTTTCGCATGGGCAGGAGTATATCAATATTCACAGGTAGAAATATTAGGACTTTCAGGAGACTTTTATTCTTTGCGGTGCTGGGGATAGAATGCTTTGCAAGAGCCTTACCCCTGAGCCACGCCCCCAGCCCTCACTGGATTCTAGATAGGAACTCTACCCCTGAGCCACGCCCCCAGCCCTCACTGTGGATTCTAGGCAGGAGCTCTACCCCTGAGCCACGCCCCCAGCCTCACTGTGGATTCTAGACAGGAGCTCTACCCCTGAGCCACGCCCCCAGCCCTCACTGTGGATTCTAGACAGGAGCTCTACCCCTGAGCCACGCCCCCAGCCCTCACTGTGGATTCTAGACAGGAGCTCTACCCCTGAGCCACGCCCCCAGCCCTCACTGTGGATTCTAGACAGGAGCTCTACCCCTGAGCCACGCCCCCAGCCCTCACTGTGGGTTCTAGACAGGAGCTCTACCCCTGAGCCACGCCCCCAGCCCTCACTGTGGATTCTAGACAGGAGCTCTACCCCTGAGCCACGCCCCCAGCCCCTCACTGTGGATTCTAGGCAGGAGCTCTACCCCTGAGCCACGCCCCCAGCCCTCACTGTGGATTCTAGGCAGGAGCTCTACCCCTGAGCCACGCCCCCGGCCCTCACTGTGGATTCTAGACAGGAGCTCTACCCCTGAGCCACGCCCCCAGCCCTCACTGTGGATTCTAGACAGGAGCTCTACCCCTGAGCCACGCCCCCAGCCCTCACTGTGGATTCTAGACAGGAGCTCTACCCCTGAGCCACGCCCCCAGCCCTCACTGTGGATTCTAGACAGGAGCTCTACCCCTGAGCCACGCCCCCAGCCCTCACTGTGGATTCTAGACAGGAGCTCTACCCCTGAGCCACGCCCCCAGCCCTCACTGTGGATTCTAGACAGGAGCTCTACCCCTGAGCCACGCCCCCAGCCCTCACTGTGGATTCTAGACAGGAGCTCTACCCCTGAGCCACGCCCCCGGCCCTCACTGTGGATTCTAGACAGGAGCTCTACCCCTGAGCCAGGGCCCCAGCCCTCACAGGATTCTAGGCAAGGCCTCCCTGATCCTCAGCCCTGACATTAGAATTTGAGGGCAAGTTTTGATGTTCAGAAGGCCACCAGAGGCCCTCAGACCTTTGGATTTTTACCTGGCTCCCCATCCCACTCACAAGGCCCTCACCTGCAGGTTGTGGTCGTGACCACACAGGTAGGCAGTGACCCCATATGTGGCCAGCAGTGGCCGCAAGTGCTTGACTAGGCAGCGGGTGGGTCCGTGCTCAGCTATGGACCAGATGGGGTAGTGGCCAGCCACCAGCACATAGTCCTCCTTGGCTGCTGCCAGCTGCTTCTTGAGCCAGGACAGCTGGGTGCGGGCCATTCCGAGGTCTTGAGGCATGGTGGGCTGCTGGCTGACAAAGTCATCTGAGTTGCCACAGAGCATGACCGTGTCTAGCATGAAGATGGCCACGGTCATGTTGGTCCGTGGGATTTTGAAATGCAGGCGGTAGAAGGGGCTTGGGAAGTTCCTGTGTAAGGAAAAGAATGCTTGGGTGAAAATTTTAAGTAGAGAAACACTAAGGTCAGCTCTGGCCCAAGGGCCTCTTTCTTTCTTTTTTTTTTTTTTTGAGGTAAGGTCTCATTCTGGCCTGGAATTCACTATGTAGTCGCAGGGTGGCCTTGAACTCATGGCGATCTCCTACCTCTGCCTCCTGAGTGCTGGGATTAAAGGTGTGCACCACCACGCCAGGCTGTTGTTATTTTGAGGCAAGGTTTCATGCTAGTCTAGGCTAAGCTGGAACTCACTCTGTGTAACCCAGTATACCCTCAAACTCACAGTGACCCTTCTACCTTAGCCTCCTGAGTACTGGCCTTAAAAAAAAACACACAACTTTTTATTTGTATGTGTGTGTGCTCATGTACATGTATATGGAGGTAAGAGGTGGTTACTTTTTTGAGAAAGGGCCTCTCACTGGGACCTGGGGCTCACCAATTTGGCTAAGTTGCTGGGCAGTGAGGTCCAGGGATCTGCCTATCTCTGTCTCCCCAACACTGGGGTGTCATCATAGATGTGTGTTATAGTGCTTGGTTTTTTATGAGTGCTGGAGGTCCAACTCAGGTCCTCGTGCTTGTCCAGTAAGCACTTGGCAAGGGATGGTGGTGTATGCCGATCAATCCAATACTAAGGAGACTGAAGCTGAAAGATCTTGAGTTTGAGATCCACCTGGACTACACAGCAAGATTCTGTCTCAAAAATCAAAAGCAAAGGCTGAAGAGATGGGCCAGCAGTTAAATGTGCTTGCATGCAAAGCCTGCCAGCCTGAGTTCAATTGTCTAGCACCCATGTAAAGCCAGATGCACAAAGTGGCATGTGTGCTTGGAGTTCTTTTGTAGTGGCAAAAGGCCCTGGTGCTTCCTCCCACCCTCTCTCTCTTGCAAACAAGTAAACAAAAATATTTTTAAATCAAAAACAAGCCAGGCATAGTGGCTCATACTTTTAATCCCAGCACTAGGGAAGCTGAGGTAGGAGGACTGCCATGAGTTTTGGGCCAGCCTGGGCTATAAACTGAGTTCTAGATCAGCCTGGTTAGAATGAGACCCTGTCTGAAAAACAAAATAAAACAAAACAAAAATAGAGCACAAATTGGCAGGTGCCCTCAGAAATGCCTGCAGTCCCAGCACTTAAGACACAGAGGCAGAAAAATGAAGAGTCCAAGGTCATGCTCTGTGACACAGTGCATCCCAGACCTGTTTTAAAACAAAAACAAAAGCATTTTCCTCTTAAACGACAATGGGCCTCTTTGTCTCAAGGAGAGGGTCTACAGAGGGAGACCAGGGAGGCTCACCAGCGCTTGGAGATCTTGGAGTAGGCAATTTGTGCAGAGACATTGCCAAGGTGGTCATGGTTACCAGCCAGCACATACCAGGGCACATTGCGGAGGGCACGGTCTGAGAACACATCTTCAAAGGTTTCCTGTGACAGACAGAAAGAGCACCCTGTCCCCCAGAATCAACAAGTAATCCTGCTGCTGGGCTGGGTGCTAGGGAGTCACTGAGTAATCCAGGAACCTACAAGAGCTCCGTTAGCTTCTCTCTGCCCTCCGCAGAGAAAAGTCACCGAGCGAAGCGACCTTCTCTCCAGGGGCAGGCCCTGACCCTGTGGAGAACATACCTGAAACCTCTTGTCGTCTGCGTCGCGCACGCCGGTGAAGTAGAAGTTGTCCCCCAGGGACATGATGAAGTCAGCGCCCATGATCTGCACAGTCCTGGCAATTTCTTTAGCGTTGGCCATTTCCCGGGCTGTGTGGAATGGGGCATTGGGGACCCCTCCCCAGTCGCCCACAGCCACAAAGCGCAGGGTGGAGGAAGCAGTAGAACAGTGAGCCAGGGGTGTGAGCAGCACGGCTTGCAGAGCCAGCAGCACCGGCAAGTGGTCCATCTGAGAGGGAAAGGCTGTGACTGGGTCGTGGTCGAGAGCTGGGGAGCACAGCTTCAAGAACCTCACGCTACCTTCTGGGAGCTCTCTGCAGCTCTCTGTGCCGCTAGCCCAGTGGGAAGCCCTCAGTGTCCTAGTTCCCAGGACAGAGTGGCAGGAACTGACACCACCAGACTCAGAAGGGAGGCCCCAGGCTCTGTCTACCACCCTGGCTCCCTGGTGCCCAGCACTCACCCTGCGGGAGGCACAAGAAAGCTGGTCAGCGGGGCCGCACGAGGCAGGTGGGTTCCCAGGCACAGTTGTGGCCACTGAGCCTTTATTTCCTGGGGTGGAAGTGGATCATTAGGGAAGATGATTTAGTTTCTCCAAGGAGTATCCCAGAAGCCCTCCCCCCGAGTCATGTGAGCTCTGGACTTCCCCAGAACTGGACAGGGGGTGGGAGGGGGTGGTAGAGGCTGGTGTGGGAAGCAAACCTGTGTGGACATGTTGTGTTGCTTGCTGGTCCTTTGTGGGTTGGTGTATTTGTGAGGCTGTAGCCCGGGTGCGCGTGCACACGGCTCCGGAGCTGTATGCGCCCGAGGGCGCCTTGCACCTCTGTTCTCTGAAAACATGCTTGCCTGCCTGTGCCGGGTGTGAATTTCCTGCGTGCGGCGGGTCTTTCCGGGCCTCACCGCCCTGTGCGCAGGAGCCCTGGCTCGGCGCAGCCTCTTCTGCTCAGCTTGTACGTCCTGTGTGGCTAGTCTGTGACATGTGTCTGACTCCTCCGGGGCACCTCTGTGACAGCACTCACGCATGTCCTTATTTGGACTCGTGTCCTGCTGTGCGTCTAAGGCTACTTCTGTGCGGCCCGGCCCGGCGCGGTGTATTTGGCAACAACTGGGTGGAACTTGTGCCTTGCTGCTTGCCCGTCCGTGCCTCTCCACGTCTCAGTGTAAGCCCGCGCTTCCCTTTTCCAGGAAGTCCTGTCACACCCTCCCCATGGCCCCAACCCCCCTCCAGCAAGAGCAACCCCAGCAGGAGGCTTCTGGAACGCTCCACGTGACTGTGTAGCCTTTTGACCGCGCACCCACGCCAGCCCTCAAGCGCGCCCGGGACTGCAGCTCAGCGGAGGGAAGTGGAGCCCGCGGCGCGGCGGGAGTGGCCGGGTCTCTCCGCCCGCGGGGTCCTCGAGCCGCACCCGCCCGGACAGGAGCGCTCCCTCCGTCCCCCAGTCCCCGCCGGCCCGCTGGGCTGTGTGCGAGCGCGCGGGCGCGGTAGGGGCGAGGACCCCTCGTCGAGTCCACAAAGGCTCCGAGAGGGTCAGCGACTCGTCCCAGGTCTCACAGCGTGCTGTGGGTCCCACCCCTTTCCACTCTGCAGCGGGGACAAGCAGAAAGGAAGTGGTGGCATGAGCAGGCCTGGAGACACGCTCCGCACGGGCACGAGGCGGCGGCGAGGACAGCCAGGGCTGGGTCCCGCGGGTCTCACCTGCCTGAGGGCCCCGGGTCCAGCCAAGGGCTGAGGCCCGAGTCCGACTGCGAATCCTCAGGACGATCGCTTGGACGCTGGGGGGCTACTCGAGTTCTACGGAGCCGGCGGCGCCCCAGCCCCGGAGCTCGGGGCCAGCCCAGGTGAGCCCGGGCGCAGAGGGCGGGCGCCTCGGCCTCCCCGCCCAGCCCCAGCCCCGGGCCGTCGCGCTGCGCCTGGCCTCCTGGGAGCAGGCTCCACGGCGGTGAAATGGGTTAAAGAGCTGCAGAGATGACCCAGGTACACGCTCGGACTGGGGGAGCGGCTCCTGGACCCTATTTCAGATACAAGTCACCACCTGCCTAGGACACAGCTGGGCCCTTGACTGGGTCAAGTTGTAGTCAGGTCAGAGCCTTCAACCCCAGTCTACAGGTCTTTAAAATGAGATGAAGGCATTGTCTAGCAGGCTCGAGGCTCTGGGTTCCCCAGTAGGAGTGGGGAAGGCGTTCAGATGCAGCCAGACAACAGCCACCTGCGAAGCCGGGCAGTGATCCCTTATTTTGGTGGTAACAAGGCTCAGGGAAGATGGAATTGGGGATAGAGATGTAGTCCAGTTGGTAGAGGGTTTGTCTTGAATGTCTGAAGCCCAGGGACTGCATAAAACCAGGCATATTGGCTCATGCTTGTGATATTAACACTCCACCAGTGCAGACAGGTCGATCAGGAGTTTATGGCCATCCTCAGCTACGTAAGTGAGTTCTAAGCCAGTCTAGGCTACATGACGCTGTTTCAAAAGAAAAAAAAAGTTATCCACATCAGTTCATTTGAACTTCAGCAAAAAGCAGAGAATTCAACCCCCTGTTCTCTATTGCTGGAGATGTCTAAAATACCAAAGTACTTTGGCCACCTCAAATTAAAAAAGACAGGGCAGGGGGCTCATACTTGAATCCCAGCACTCTGGAGTCTGGCAGGAGGATCAGGAGGCCCAGGCCAAGCTGGGTTACACAGTGAGCGCTGGTCTAATGAGACCTGTCTCAAATATAAATGTAAGAGGGCTGGAGAGATGCCTTAGCGCTTAAGGCACTTGCCTGTGAAGCCTAAGGACCCAGGTTCAATTCCCCAGAATCCACGTAAGCCAGATGCATAAGGTGGCACGTGCATCTGGAGTTCTCTAGCAGTGGCTAGAGGGCCTGCCATGCCCATTGTCTTATCTGCCCATTTATCTCTATCAAATAAATAAATAAAATATTAAAAAATAAAATAGATAAGGGCTTGGGAGATGGCTTAGCGGTTAAGCGCTTGCCTGTGAAGCCTAAGGACCCCGGTTCGAGGCTCGATTCCCCAGGACCCACGTTAGCCAGATGCACAAGGGGGCGCATGAGTCTGGAGTTCATTTGCAGTGGCTGGAGGCCCTGGTGCCCATTCTCTCCCTATCTGCCTCTCTCTCTCTCTGTTGTTCTGAAATAAATAAATAAATAAAATAAAATAAAATAGATCAAACACATAAAGGACTGTGGCTCTGCTTTGCATGCATGAAGTCCTGGATTCCATGCCCAGCACTGCATAAACCCAGCATGGTGGTATGCATCTGTCATTCTAGCACTTGAGAGGTAGACACAGGAGGATTGAGTTTAAGGACAATCTCAATACATAGTTGATTAGCTGTGGACACATGAGACCCTGTCTCAAATGCATACATACATACAGAAAAAAAAAATCGAAGGGGAAGAGTCAAATTGCTATAAGAATTCCACAGAATAAAGCCATCTATGATCCCAGCATCTAGAAAGCTGAAGCAGGAGGATTGCAGGAAGTCTCAAGCCAGCTTGGCCTACAGTGTGGACTGTCTCAAAACTACAGCTTTTGGAAAAAAAAAAAAAAAGCAAACTCTGGGGCTCATAAGAAGCTTTGGATCAAGTAGGAATGGGAGGAAGCACAATGGAGTGGGGCACCCAAGCTTCTGTTCCAAGCCACTGCAGTGTATCTTGGCCCAGGTTGGCCCTTGGGGCCCTGCATGGGCACAGACATGTGCATACACCATACATACCACACCCCATTATACACACACAAACTAGGAAAATGTTTGATTGTAACTTTAAAACAATTACTACCTCTATTAGTTACTTTCTCATTGCTGTGACCAAGTCCCTCTACATTTGAGTGTTTACTTGGATCAGGTGGTGGCACACACCTTTAATCCCAACACTTGGGAAGCTGAATTAGGAGGATCACTGTAAGTTCCAGGCTTGCCTGGGCTACAGAGTGAATTTATGGTCAGCTCGAGCTAGAATGAGACCCTGCCTCAAAAAAAATTGTTTTTTTTTTGAGTGTGGGCTGGATTTAGTGCTTCTTATCCAAAGAATAAAGTATAGAAAGATGAAAACATAGTCACTGACAATGGAGGCACTTGGCAGATACCATCTTAATGAGGTAGTAAAGAATAATATCATACTAGGGCTAGGGGAATGGTCAATCAGTTAAAAGTGCTAACTTGGGGGCTGGAGAGATGGCTTAATGGTTAAAGACCCTTGATTGCAAAGCCTAATGGCCTGGGTTCAATTCCCCAGTACCCTTGTAAAGCTAGATACCACAAAGTGGTACATGCATCTGGAGTTCATTTGTAGTGGCAAAAGGCTCTGGAGCACGGATTCTCTCTTGTTCTTAAGCAAATGCATGAACA
The DNA here is from genome assembly GCF_020740685.1 of Jaculus jaculus. Classification (NCBI taxonomy): domain Eukaryota; kingdom Metazoa; phylum Chordata; class Mammalia; order Rodentia; family Dipodidae; genus Jaculus; species Jaculus jaculus. Next base: position 34,217,325 of record NC_059103.1, read on the forward strand.
AACAGGGAACAAATGAAACCTATAAAAAGTTAAATCATGAAAAGGAAACCCAATTGAAAGGTGTCATCTTCTATCAACTGTTATTCCTTATATTGAAAGGTTTTCTAGGCTAGGAGTGGTGACTCACACCTAAAAAATCAGAACCTTGGAGGCTGAGGCTTGATTGTTGTGAATTTGAGGCCAATCTGGGCTACATAGAAAGACCCTGTCTCAAAAAAATCAAAATCAAACAAACCAAGTCTTCCAGAAAACTGCTTTGAACCACTTTCTAGAAAGGAAAAGGTAGTGAGCACCCTCTTGTGGTAAGGACTGCTTTTAACCCACATCCTCCTGCCTTGTGATTATCTATCTGAGTTGTGCTGAGACCTTCAGGGATTTATTCTGAGGCAAGTTCTCCAGTGAGAAGCTCTCATTAGTCTTTGGCCAAAAAGGGGCTACATCCATCAAAATCTCTCTAAGTTAACAATGCTTATCTCCTTTAACCCTGACCTCATTCTCTGTTGGTGAAATTTTTTTTTTCTTTTCCAGAAAGCAAGAAACAAGGACAACCAAAATCTATCAACAAGACAAGAATAAATAAATGACTCCCTGTCGGTTGATGAACCACCTCTCACACAGCAGCCAGGGCCCAGGTGAAACCACAGAGGAACTGGTGAGATGAACAAGTGTGCTGCTTCCACCATGAGCTTGACAGCCTGCACCAGGGTGATGGAGACAGACACCAAGGATACTCAAAACGCACCAAAGCAGAAATCCAAAAGCTGCTGAGAGCTCAACACTAAGGTAGACGTAAAGCACACCCACTAAGGCTCAGAGAATTTTTCAGAGGAGGGGGTTGGAAGAATGTAAGAGCCTCAGGGTTGGAGGAAATGTCCAGAGACACTCCCCCCCCCGCCCCCCCGGCCAATGACTGACTATTTGCTCTCACAAGTATAATCCACAACTTCATGGTGAATACCAGAAAGCCCACTAAGGAGGGCCCTCAATGGTGTGGGGGCAGTGTGGAGATCAAGTTAATTAGCAAAAGGCTAATCTTTGCACAGGCTAAGCCTGGGTCCATGGGAGACTATGAGCCTTGGGTGGAGCTTCTTGAAGACAGGAAATTCACAGCTTCTCCAGAGATTTACTAATAAATAAAAACAACTCATGATCTGATGAAAACTCGTGATCTGTCTTATGCTCTGACTTCCCATATTAACTGCCTGAATCTGAATAAAAGCTGTGAGTACAGCCAGTGGAAGGGGCACTTAAACACGTCTCTCTGACCCTGCATTAAATCATATTTTCCCTGATGTGTGTTCATTGCACGTTTATCCAAACACTGCTTGATGGTGTGTACAAATGGCATACAGAGAGGCACATTGTACTCAGGATGGGTAAAAAGCCAAGGAACCTTGAGGAAAAAGAAACAGGGGAGCCCCAAAGCAGAACCTTAAGTAATGGGAAGCCCACCAGTCCTCAGGAATGATTCAACAGGAGTAACACAGTGGAATAATTTTCCACAGAACAGAAAGAATATATTAAGGTTTTTTGACACTTAAAAAAATTCTCAGGAGCTCAAGTCTCAGAGGAACAACTCTGAAAGCCATTGCACACAGTAACTGATATTAATTTGTGACTTCCTAATAATGGCACAGTGGGTCTGGCATCACGGGCTCATGAGAGGGGAGACCTCCAGTGTTGTCCCTCTGCCATTTCCGCTCTCAGACTCAGGCCTTCCTATGGGAACAACCTCCCTTTTTTCCTGTTCAACAGTTACTGTTAGCCAGGATCACCTACCCACTTTGCTGGGCCCAAGGAGGAGGTGACCTGGCCTTTTTCACTGTGTCATAGAAAATGGATTCTTCTTCTTTCTTTGGATAATTTTGCTTAACTCTTTCTACAGTACATGCGTAGATTTTGTGGTGGGATGTCATACAGGCTGATTCCCGAGATATTTTAACCACTTTCCCACCCTCATTCTGGATTCAAAATACAGAAAATTGGTTTTCTTCTAAATTTCTCTGCTTTTATGAACCTGATAAAGTCTGGATTCTTACTAGGTGCTTCAAACAGTTTCCCTAGCTTTCAAGGGCAGAATATAGATTGAATAAAAGAATATAAAGCTTTGACCTAAAATGTTTAAAAAGATATTTCCATGTGTAAGGATTTCTCCTCTGCTGTTTAGCTCTCAAAAACATGGATAAGGCTGGAGAGATGGCTTAGAGGTTAAGGTGCTTGCCTGCAAAGCCCAAGGACCCAGGTTTGACTCCCCAGGATCCATGTAAGCCAGATGCACCAGGTGACACCTGCACCTGGAGTTCATTTTCAGTGGCTGGAAGCCCTGGCGCGCCCATTCTCTCTCTCATCCTATTTGCTTCTTTCTCTCTCTCTCCCTTTAATACTTTCACAATATTAAAAAATGGATAAGCCAGATGCAGTGGTGCACACCTTTGGTACCAGCACTTGGGAGGCAGAGGTAAGAGGATCACTGTGAATTTGAGGCAATCCTGAGACTACATAGTGAATTCCAGGTTAGCCTGAGCTAGAGCGAGACCCTACCTCAAAAAGCCGCACACACACGCATGCACACACACGCATGCGCGTGCGTGCACACACACACACACACACACACACACACATATTTTTTGTAGATCTACGTAAGTAACTTCACTGCTCATCTTTTATGTTACTGAGTCTTACATCTCAAAAGATATAAAGTTGCAACATAATTTTCTTTAGGTGCACCTAGGATTTATGTATTTGCAAAACAAAACAAAACAAAAATGGAGAATAACAACACAAAATTCAAAATATATAAAACTTATAGCCACTTTAATTTCTTCTTCTTTTTGACTTTTCAAGGTAGGGCCTCACATTAGCCCAGGCTGACCTGGAATTCACTATGGAGTTTCAGGGTGGCCTTGAACTTTCAGTAATCCTCCTACCTCTGCCTCCCAATTAAAGGTGTGTGCCACCAGGCCTGGCTTTTTTTTTTTTTTTTTTTCGAGGTAGGGTCTCACTCTAGCCCAGGCTGACCTGGAATTCACTATGAAGTCTCAGGTTGGTCTTGAGCTCATGGCGATCCACCTACTTCTGCCTCCCAAGTGCTGGGATTAAAGGTGTGTGCCACCACACCCAGCTCTGACTTTTTATTATTCTTAAGTTTGCTTTTAATATATTTTTGGTATACCAACTTAAAATTTGAATGTGAATATTTTAGTGATATATTAAAAGGTCTTATAGGTACATATTCATAAATGTAAGCAATCTTCTTAAAACCTATAAAATATTATTTTTGGATTTACTAAATGATTTATAAAACCATAAATGCTACTTGTTTGGGTGTTGTAATATTCATTGAAATCATAACACAAGTTTCATTAGGTTATAGAGATTAACATTTGTTGGATGCATAAATTAAAAAGTATTTTGTTTACATTTCATTTACTTGAGAGAGAGAGAGAGAGAGAGAGAGAGAGAGAGGAAGAAAAAGAAAGAGGAGATAGAGAATGGGCACACCAGAGCTTGTAGCCACTGAAAACCAACTCCAGACACATGTACCTTCTTGTGCATATGGCTTTACATGGGTCCTGGGGAATTGAACCTGGGTCCTTTGGCTTTGCAGGCAAATGCCTTAACTACTAAGCAATCTCTCCAGCCAGGATGCATAAATTTTGATAATGATTTCTTTCCAAAACAGGTTTTACAACAGTTCTATTCCATTTTTCTATGGTCATAGGTAACAAAATAAAATACTAAAATACCTCTAGATGTATACTAAGGGGCCTTTAATTAGATTAATCACAATGGATTTCTTTTTCAGGATGATATACAAAAGTACCAAATGTAAAATTTTATCTGCTTGCTAGGGGTTTTTATATTAAATTTCCTTTCCATAGTAGAGATTACAAAAGATGCCACTCCAGAAAATAATGACATTCAAGAATCTGGTAGACCACCCATTGATTTGTGAAAAAGATGGCTTTGCTGTTATGCCTTACACTAGTATCTTATAATTTTTAGATCAAACTTAACTTACAGGGTAACATTAGGATATAAAAATTATTGCCTGATTATTTGTGCTTTCCTTCTTCAAAACAGTTTTGGTTAAGGTCTAAATTTTCTGTTTTATTTCTTTTTTTTCTTTTTTTGGTTTTTTGAGGTAGGGTCTCACTCTAGCCCAGGCTGACCTGGAATTCACTATGTATTCTCAGGGTGGCCTCGAACTCACTGCAATCCTCCTACCTCTGCCTCCCAAGTGCTGGGATTAAAGGTATGTGCCACCACGCCCGGCCCCTGTTTTATTTCTATTAAGACATATCTTTTTAAACCATAGATTTAAGAATAAAGATGAAAAAATAGCCCGACTTACAGGGTGTGGTAACAGAAGGCTTTAATCCCTACATCTGAAAGGCAAAAGTGAAAAAGATTTCTATAGATTTGAGGCAGGCCAAAATGAGTTCCAGGTCAACTTGGAATAGAGTTAGATCTTACCACAAGCTTCAACGAGTTTATACACTGTTTAAAATGTAGATTATTCAGAGGTAGATGGATCACCATGACTTTGAGGCTACATTAAGACTGAATTCTAGGTCAGCCTGAGCTAGAGTGAGACCCTGAGAAAGAGGTAGAGAGAGAGAAAGAAAGAGAGATAGAGAAAGAGAGAAAGAGAAAATGGGCATGCCAGGGCCTCCAGGCACTGCAAACAAACTCCAAATGCATGTGTCCCCTTGTGCATCTAGCTAATGTGGGTCCTGGGGAATTGAGCCTCGAACTGGGGTCTTTAGGCTTCACAGGCAATTGCTTAATTGCTAAGCTCTCTCTCCAGCCCCCAGTATTTTTTAAACTGATAATTGGTTTAATTAAAAATACTTAGACTTATTGGACATTTCATAAATTAAATACAATATTATTTATTTATTTATTTATTTTTGGTAGGGTCTTGCTCTAGCCCAGGCTGACCTGGAATTCACTATGTAGTCTTAGAGTGGCTTTGAACTCATGGCAGTCCTCCTACCTCTGTCTCCCAATTGCTGGGATTAAAGACATATGCCACCACACCCAGCTAAATACAATCTTTACATCAAACCACCTGCTACAATAATAAATGGCTTTATAGCCGGGTGTGGTGGCACACGCCTTTAATCCCTGCACTCGGGAGGCAATGGTAGGAGGATTGGCATGAGTTTGAGGCCCTGAGACTCCATAATGAATTCCAGGTCAGCCTGGGCCAGAGTGACACCCTACATCAAAACAACAACAACAACAACAAAAAGTAATAATAATAATAAATGAATGGCTTTATAAAACTATCTACAACCAAAATTATGGGCAACATATCTATGATATTTTCCAGTTAACTGTCAAACACTTGTCCAATAACAAGAGTTGATTTGTATGGGCAGTATGACTTACTGTTTTTGAAAACTTTTTAAATTTTATTTTTTGAGGTAGGATCTCACTCTAGCTGATGCTGATCTTGAATTCACTGTGTAGACTCAGTGTGGCCTGAAACTCTCAGCAATTGGTGATCCTCATACCTTTGCCTCCCAAGTGCGGGGATTAAAGGTGTGTGCCATGGTGCCTGGCTTATTGTTTATTTATTTATTTATTTTTGGTTTTTCAAGGTAGGGTCTCACTCTAGCCCAGGATGACCTGGAATTCACTATGGAGTCTTAGGGTGGCCTCAAACTCATGGCCATCCTCCTACCTCTGCCTTCTGAGTTCTGTGATTAAAGGCGTGTGCCACCACATCTGGCTTGTTTATTTATTAATTTTTTTAAAAAAATTTTTAAAATTTTTATTTATTTGAGAGCGACAGACACAGAGAGAAAGACAGATAGAGGGAGAGAGAGAGAGAATGGGCGCGCCAGGGCTTCCAGCCCCTGCAAACGAACTCCAGACACGTGCGCCCCCTTGTGCATCTGGCTAACGTGGGACCTGGGGAACCGAGCCTCGAACCGGGGTCCTTAGGCTTCACAGGCAAGCGCTTAACCGCTAAACCATCTCTCCAGCCCTATTTATTAATTTTTTTATAGTAAATAGTCATATAGATAAAGCTGTTAATTTAGTTCAAATTCCTTTTAAAAACACAATATAATTAAAAATTTAAATCACAAGGGTAATTAATATTTTATGTTACTGTCTCAATTCTGTTTTCACAAAAAGTCCTTATTGCTTAGACTGATAATTCCTGCTTCAAGATTTTATTCTCTTCTTTCATAGACAAATGCCCTCACCTGAGGGGGTGTTATATGCCATTTTATCTTTTCTCTAGACATAATGTAAAGCCATATTATGGTAAAAAAAATACCTTGGCCAGGTACTAGAACTTTAACACAAAAATCATGCAGTGACACAAGCTCTATCGTAAGGGGACTAGAGCATAATGAGTGGGAAAGTGAGTTGCAATTGTTCCCTTTCATTTGCCCTTCCTCAATGTCGGAGTTTTCCCAAAGACAAACAAGATTATGTCACTTCTAACTTCTTGTAGCTTATGACCTGTCTTTAAGATTACTTAGTGATGTACTATCCAGAGACTGGACAGGTGCCTGTGACTGCTGGAGAACCTGGAAAAGGACCTTGATGAATCCCAAAAGCAGGTCCTGGGCAGTTTAGAAAATGAGGACATACTCCTGGATGAATTGGCCCTCTTGGAAAAACTGCATAAGTCATAAATTACTCAGCTTGATCCAAAGCAGGCCCCACCAGGGCAGACAGAACTCTGGAAATGGTGATAAATCCAGGACCAAGAATGAAGTGCCTTCCAGAAGGAAGATGTGCCTGTCAAGAGAGCAAAATGTTATATTCCTCTATGTTTCTTTATGTCAAGTTTAGAGAAATATAGAAATCACTTCCCTGTAGGAGCTCATAAAAGAATGGAATGAAATGCTTGTTTAAGCAGATCGGGATGGTAAACAGGATGCGCTGCTGATTGGAATAACATTACCCCAGGCCTACACTGTTAAGCAAGATCCTTAAGAGCAGATGATGAGTGGGACATTCTGAGAATCTTGGTCACAGGCCTGCTTCCCCTGCCCCCTCCCGCCCAGACTCCTCCTGTAACTGACCAGCAGACCTCTTTCACAAGTTCGGGGTTTTTTTTTTTTTGTTGTTGTAATCTTCTAAGAATGGAATGTCCCTGCTGTATTATACTGAAACCCCCTTTATGTTTAAAATTACTTTTATGGTTGTAACTGTAACATATGATTTGTATGATTTATGGTTTAACTCCCATCCTGTTTTTGCAATGAACATGTTGTAGTTTTCTCCAATAAAAGCTGACACTCGGAGCAGTTTGGGGCTGCACTTGGAAATCCCGACCTCTGAGGTGCAGTTCTGATCTTGCTCAGCACTCTGAGTCTTCTTTGTGTGACACCCCATCCCATAACATGCCCATAGATAGGGAAGTCCTTGGGGGTAAAACAACAGACTGACCGAAGATATCCCTTGGCATCCTGGATCCAAATATGTTATTGAAAATGAGGGAAAAATGGAATGGCAACTGAGGGGAAGAAGGAAGTATAAGTGTGATGAATGTGAAAGAGTTACAGTGGTAGCTCAGACATTACTAAGCACAAGAGAATTCACAGAGGGGAGAAGCCTTACAAATGTGATAAGTGTCGGAAAGTCTTCATTCAGTCCTTACATCTTGCTCAACATTATCGAGTCCATACTGGAGTGAAGTCCTATAAGCGTAAAGAATATGGGAGAGACTTTAGTGGGCCACAGGTCTTATTGAATATCAGGGAATCCACACAGGTAAAAAGCCTCATCATTGCAATGAGTGTGGAAAATACTTCCGTATAAGTTCAACTTTTATTAGACACCACAGACCTCATATAACAAATAAGCTATACTAAAAAGATAGAAGTAGGGGGCTGGGAAGATGGCTCAGCAGCTAATCACACTTACTCAGTGAGCATGAGGGCCCAATTCACCCTGTGTTTGATTTCCCATACAGATTGCTGGGCATAGCTGCACCTGCCTGTAACCCCAGTCCAGTGGGTAGCAGAGACTAGAAAATTGCTAGGGCTTACTGGTTAGCCAGTCTCAGAACAGCAGCTCTGAGCTCAGGAATAACCTCAATCTTAAGTAACACTGATGAGTGAATAGAAGAGCATGCCTGATGTTCTCTCCTGGTCTGCACACAGAGCAGGTATCTGTACATAAGACCACATATACTACATGCACATCAAATAAGTAACAAGGTTCTGTAGGATTTAAAAAGAAAAGTGGGCCGGGGAAATGGCTTAGTGGTTAAGGCATTTGCATGCAAAGCCAAAGGACCCAGGTTCAATTTCCCAGGACCCACGTAAGTCAGATGCACAAGGTGGTGCATGTGTCTGGAGTTTGTTTGCAGTGGTTGGTGGCCCTGACATGCCCGTTCTCTCTCTCTGTCTCTTTTTCTCAAATAAATAAATAAAAATAAAAAATAAAATATTAAAAAAGATTACTTAGTGCAAGTTCCCCAGGCCCCTAATTCTTGCTGTTGGTGTGGGGTTGTCTAGGCCCTGTGTGCAGTGTGGTGGGAGCAGGCCTTTGGCTTCCAGATCCCTGGCTTTCTGGCTGCTAGTTCCTCAACTTCTCATTCCCCTGCACTGGAGGGTGTGCATGTGTGGAATGAGTAGGCCTGAGTTCCCAGTTTGCTCTCCTCCCAGTTCTCCAGTGTCCCAGGGCGTGCACAAGTGGAGGGAGTAGCCCTGAGCTCCTGGTTCCCTACATCACAGTTCCCCTGGAACCCCTGTTGCACTTGCATCTCCCACACCCCGCACATCTGCGGTTATAACCCCATCCTACTCTATTCTAGCTTAAACCTAAGACAGAACACTTACTAAAGGTACTACAAGGACAAATACTTGCATTCTCCTTCATAAAATAAGGCTTTTACCCCAAGATGGGTAGAGCTCAAAGCACGTGCTCGCATGCACACACACACACACACACACACACACACACACATACACACACCCCAAAACAATGAAAATCAAAAACCAGAGATCTTTACCAAGGATGCCTAACCTCACAATGGAAACTGCCAATGAAAACATAGAGGAAACAACATAAATTAAGTCCCCAAATGAAAACACAATAAGCTATGTGACCCTGTCCAAGTGAATTGCTGAATAGGCAGCAACTCATCAAAAACCCACAATTGCCTAAATGAAATGCACACAGCCTTTGTCACTAGGCTTAACTTAATCGAGGAAAACCAGAGAAGCCTCAAGAGAGATATAAATGAATTAAAGGTGAGTCAACAAACAGAGAATCTCAATAACCAGCTAACTAAGTTTAATGAAGACATGATCAAATGCAAGAATGAATACCAGGAAGCATTAAGAAAACCAAACCTCGACCTGAAATGGAACATCAAAAGAGAGATGGACCTGATTAAAAAAAAGAAAAAGGTCAAATAGTGCTTTTAAAAACCTCTCTATCTGGGCATGGTGGCACATGTCTTTAATCTGAGCACTTGGAAGGCAGAGGTAGGCAAATCACTGTGAGTTCAAGGCTAGCCTGAGAATTCTAGGTTAGCCTGGGATAGAGTGAGACCCTATCTCGAAAAACCAACCCCCTCAAAAACACTTTGATAAGTTCAAAAATTATGCAAATAGAATATGAAAGAACTATAGAATACCCTAAAATGATCAAACATCTGGATCATAGGTATACCAGAAAGGGAAGAAATCCAGGTTAGAGGCATAGACAACATAGTCAACAAAATTATCTTTTTGATTTTCTTTAATTGACAGCTTTCAGTTGGCTGGGCTACAGGGAGAAGGTTTTCTACTCAGCACTAGCCTGATTTCTCAGTGACTCTACTGCTCAGGCATGTGAAGTCTTCAGCAATGTGGTCTTACCATTTCTTTCTCAAGGGAAACCAAGGGCCTTGGCAATAGCCTTTAATGTTTTGGAGGCAACAGGGACCTCCCTGGCCAACAAATCACTGGAAGGTATCCCATCCTTGGCACTGAAAAATTTATAGCAACAATCTATGGCTTCTGAATTGTCATTATTCAAGAAAGATTTTTATATGTCTTATTCAGAATATCTTGAATTTTGTTTGATCCTCCCTCCACCTTTCTTTTATACAATCTCTTCCCCTGACCTCACTTAGGCCTTTCCCCTCCCTGTAATCTGTTCTAATTACATATATACAGTACTATCCCCTTAAGTCCTTCAGTCTCCTCCCTCTCTTATAGCCTTTTTTGAGCTTATTGGCCTCTGCTACTGATTTTTGGTTCCAGCTCACACACAAGTATATACATTTGTAGCTAGGATCCACATATCAGAGAGAACATGTGATATTTGGCTTCCTGGGCCTGGCTTAACCACTTAGTATAATCCTTTCCAGACCCATCTATTTCACTGCAAATTTCATAATTTCAGTTTTGTTTACTGCTGAATAGGACTCCATTGTGTACATGTACCACATCTTTATTATCCATTCCTTTGTGGATGGACATCTAGGCTGGTTCCATTTCCTAGCTATTGTGAATAGAACAGCAATAAACATGGTTGTGCAAGTATCTCTAAGGTAGTAAGAAGAGTCATTAGGATATATGCCTAGGAGTGCTATAGCTGGATCATACGGTAAATTTATTTTTAGCTGTCTCAAGAACCTCCACACTGATTTCCACAATGGCTGTACCAGATTACATTCCTACCAATAGTGTAGAAGGGTTCCCCTTTTGCTGTATCCTTGCCAACATTTATTGTCATTTGTTTTCTTCTTTTTTTTTCATTTGTTTTCTTGATGATAGCCATTCTGATGGGAGAGAGATGGAATCTCAAGGTAGTTTTAATTTGCATTTCCCTGATGACTAGGGATGTAGAACACATTTTTAGATTTATATGACATCTGTATTTCTTCCAGTGAGAACTCTCTACTTAGTTCCATAGCCCATTTTTTAATTGGGTTGTTTGATTTCTTATTGTTCTGTGTTTTGAGTTCTTTGTATATTCTGGATATTAATCCTCTGTCAGATGTGTAGCTGACAAAGATTTCCCCCCATTCTGCAGGTTGTCTCTTTGCTATATTCACAGGGTCCTTTGCTGTACAAAAGCCTTATAATTTCATGAGATCCCAGTGGTTGATTAGTGGTTTTATTTTCTGAACAACTGGGGTTATATTCAGAAAGTCATTACCTATGCCAATATGTTGAAGGGTTTCCCTGTACCTTTTCCTCTGTCAATTACAGAGTTTCAGGTCTGATATTAAGGTCTCTGATCAACTTGGATTTGATTCTTTTTTTATTTTATTAGGTTTTTCAAGGTAGGGTTTCACTCTAGCCCAGGCTGACCTGGAATTCACTAAGGAGTCGCAAGGTGGCCTTGAACTCATGGCAATCCTCCAACCTCTGCCTCCCTAGGGCTGGGATTAAAGGCATGGCTTGAATTTGATTCTTGTGCATGGAGAAAGACAAGGACCTATTTCCATCCTTCTACATATAGATATCCAGTTTTCCCAGCACCTCTTGTTGAAGAGGTATCTTTTCTTCAGTGAATATTTTTGGCATTTTTGTCAAAAATCACTTGGCTGTAGCTGCCTGGATTAACATCTGGGTCCTCTATTCTGTTCCATTGATCTACATGCCTGTGTTTGTGTCAATACCATGCTGTTTTTGTTACTATGGCTTTGTAATATAGTTTAAAATTGGATGTGGTGATACCACCAGCCTTATTTTATTTATTTATTTACTTTTTTGGTTTTTTGAGGTAGGGTTTCACTCTATCTCAGGCTGACCTGAAATTCACTAGTTTCAGGGAGGCCTTGAACTCATGGTGATCCTCCTTCTTCTGCCTTCCTAGTGCTGGGATTAAAGGTGTATGCCACCATGCCCACCCCAACCAGCCTTATTTTTGTTGCTCAAAGTTGTTTTGGCTATTTGAGGTTTATTTATTTATTTTTAATATTTTTTAAAACTCATTTATTTATTTATTTGAGAGCAACAGACACAGAGAGAAAGACAGATAGAGGGAGAGAGAGAGAATGGGCACGCCAGGGCTTCCAGCCTCTGCAAACGAACTCCAGACACGTGCGCCCCCTTGTGCATCTGGCTAACGTGGGACCTGGGGAACCGAGCCTCGAACCGGGGTCCTTAGGCTTCACAGGCAAGCGCTTAACCACTAAGCCATCTCTCCAGCCCTATTTATTTATTTTTGCTTCCAAATTAATTATAGGATTGTTTTTACTATTTCTGTGAAGAATGCCACTGGAATTTTAATGGGGATTGCATTAAATATGTAGATTGCTTTTGGTAAAATTGACATTTTTACAATATTGATTCTTACAATCCAAGAACATGAGATGTCTTTCCATTTCCTAGTGTCTTCTGCAATTTCTGTTTTGAGTGTTTTAAAGTTCTCATTGTAGTGATCCTTCACTTTCTTGGTTAAGTTTATTCCAAGGTACTTTATTTATTTATTCTTTTTTTTTGAGGCAATTGTGAATGGGTGAGATTCCCTGATTTCATCCTCAATGTGTTTGTTGTTAGTATATAGGAAGGCTACTGATTTCTGTGTATTTATTTTGTATCCTGCTACATTGCTAAAAGTGTTTATCAGCTCTAACAGTTTGCTGGTAGAGTCTTTTGGGTCTTTTATGTATAGAATCATATACTCTGCACATAATGATAATTTTATTTCTTCATTTCCAATTTGTATCCCTTTTATGAGTATCTCTTATTGCTATAGCTAAGACTTCCAGTACTATATTAAATAAAAGTGGGGACAGTGGACAACCTTTTTTTTTTTTTTTTACTGAATTTAGTGGAAAAGCTTCAAGTTTTCCTCCATTTAATATTATGTTGGCTGTAGGTTTGTCATGACTAGCTTTTATTATGATGAGATATGTTCCTTCCATTCCAAGTTTCTGTAATACTTTTACTGTGAAAGGATGTTGAATTTTTTTTTCAAATGCCTTTTCTGCATCTATTGAAATGATCATGTGATTTTTGTCCTTCAGACCATTTATATGATATATTACATTTATTGATTTGTGTATGTTGAACCATCCCTGCATCCCTGGGATAAAACCAACTTGGTCAGGGTAAATAATCTTTTGATATATTCTTGTATTCTGTTTACCAATATTTTGCTGAGAATTTTTGCAAGTATGTTCGTGAGGGAGATTGGTCCGTAATTTTCTTCTTTTTGTTCTGTCTCTGTCTGATTTTGATATGAGGGTGATGCTGGCTTCATAGAAGGAATTTGGTAGAATTCCTTCCTTTTCTCTTTAGTTTGAGAAGCAGTGGTGTTAGTTCTTCCATGAAGGTCTGGTAAAATTTACCAGTGAATCCATCTGGGCCTGGACTGTTTTTAGTTGAGAGACTTTTTATAAGTGCTTGGATCTCCATACTTGTTAAAGGTCTATTTATTTATTTATTTTTTCCATTTGTTGCAATTAAAGCAACATTTAATTAAAATACAGCACCTGATTTGTGGCTTTTACACAACTGAATAAAAAGGCTACACATAAAATTGTTTACATCTTCTCTCCATTCTAGGAAAACAAATTACACCCCTAACTTTTAAAAACCTTTACAGTTAGGAATTAAACCTGATCACCCTATTTCATAACTGACAAGACAGGCTGTTTCTAGTGGACTTCTAAAACACGCCACGATACCTGGCCAGGAGTAAGGCACATGTGGACATATATGAGAGCTGGCAAGTGGCCCCGATGCCTGATCTGGTGTCCTCCATGGCCCTGCCAGGCAAGTCAGCCCTGGCACAACAGTCAGCACTTGTGGCCTGTCGTGTGCTAGTACCGAAAGTATATCAAGGGAAGATTAACTTTCAAGAAAATCAGCTTTTCAAAATGCTCCGTGGTGAGCCTGGGCTGGAAGCTGCCAGCTTCTGTGGGTGTGCTGAAGAGCTTTTCTGAGGGGACTGTACTTGGGGGGGGGGCAGCCCAAAAACCTGACTGCCAAGGTAGAAAGCCCCGGCCAGGAGGACCGCTTCAGGTTCCAGTAGGTAAGCGGGTCACAGCTGTGCTCCAGCACCTCTTCCTCCAGATACGCGAGCACCATGTCTTCAGGCAGCTTCTCTCTCTGACTTCTCTTCACTGGTGCCACAAGTGACCACAGGCTCTCCTCCGCACTAGAGTCTTTCGATGGGGACCCTGAGTCACAGCCATTGGAGGTGGCCACGTCCTCTGAGGTAGAATTCAGTTAAATTTCTAGCTCCCTGATTAAGTCTTGCCTGTACTGCTCCACCTCCTCCTCTGTGAACAGGGAGGCTTTGTAGCGAGGGTCCAGCAGTGTGGCAAAGATGTACCTGGGGTCATGGAGGGTGGCGGACAGGCGGCTTGCCATGGCTTCATTCAGTGACTTCAGCATGGTGTCAATGCCCATTGTCTCTCCAAAGAGCATCTCGACTTTCCTGCTGAGAATGTGGATCATGGGAATAACCTGGCTCAGAGTGGACATGTGGGCGCTCATCTCCCAACTTGCAGCATCAGAGGGTCTCAGCACATGACATACAGACTGCATGACCTCCCACTGGTCACAACTGATCAGTTCTCTGAAGTTACACTCAATGGACACCTCATTAACTGCCCTCTTTTGCTCGATGAGCCGTTCAAGCATGTGGAATGATGTGCTCCACTTGGATGGCATGTCCTGGATCAGCTGGTGCTGTGGCAGCTCATACTCCTTCTGCAGCTCAGCAAGCTTCTCTCTGGCTCTGGGTGATCGATGGACCCGCTCACACAGCTTCCGAGCAATGCTCAGTAAGTTCTGCACCATCCTCTGGCTCTTGAGGGCCTCGCTCACAATCAGGTCCACCGTGTGGCTGAAGCACTCACTGCACACTTGAGCGTTCCCCCTCACTCAGTGTCTCACCTATGCTTGGGTTGTCAGTGACTATGATGCCGACCTGAAGGCCAATGGAGGTCACCCAGGCTTCCCACCAGCCCTCCAGCTGCTTCTGAATGCTGTTGCTGCTATAGTCACAGTCAATCTGTGATACGTCTAAAAGTGCTGAACAATGGTGGTCCTCACAATGTGGTTGGACAGAGGATGCAAAGATGACCCAGTGAGCTGTGAGGGTTAGGTACTCACGGGTCTGGCTACTCATCCATATTCCAGAGGTGAAATGGACCACACCACTCTCAGCTTCCTTCAGATGTGTCATAATTATTTGTTTCACATTGTCATACATACCTGGTATAGCTGTCCTAGAGAAGTAGGAAGGGGAGGGTAAAGAGTACTGAGTTTCAAGTATTCAAGCAGCCTCTTAAAGCCAACATTGTTTACAAAAGAGTATGGCTGAAGGTCAAGTGCAATCATTTCAGCTATGAGACTTGTGATTTTTTTGGCAACGGGGTGCGAGTCATAGAACTTTTCCGTGGTGTCACAGAAATAAAGGTCTATTTAAATAGTTTATTTCATATTTATTTAATTTTGGTAGGTCATATGAATCAAGGAAATTTTCCATTTGTTTCAGATTTTCAAAGTTAGAGACATATATATTCTTAAAGTATGTCCTTATAATTTTCTGGTATCTTTTGTAATAGTGTCTTTTTCATCTCTAATTTTATTAATTTTTGTCTCTTCTCTCTTTTTTTCTGGTCAGATTTGCTAAGGGTTTATCAATCTTGTTTATCCTTTCAGAGAACCAACTCTTTGTTTCATTGAGTCTTTGGATTGTATTTTTGGTGTCTCTTTCATTAATTTCTGCTCTAAGCTTTATTATTTCTTCCCGTCTGCTGATTTTTGGTTTGCCTTATTCTTTTTCCAAGGCCTTAAGGAAACACAGTAAATTATTTATTTGTGAACTCTCTAATTTCTTTTTTTTTAAAATTTTTTTTTAAATTTATTTGAGAGCGACAGACACAGAGAGAAAGACAGATAGAGGGAGAGAGAGAGAGAATGGGCGCGCCAGGGCTTCCAGCCTCTGCAAACGAACTCCAGACATGTGCGCCCCCTTGTACATCTGGCTAACGTGGGACCTGGGGAACCGAGCCTCGAACCGGGGTTCTTAGGCTTCACAGGCAAGCGCTTAACCGCTAAGCCATCTCTCCAGCCCTCTAATTTCTTAATATAGGCACTTTGAGCTATAAATTTCCCTCTCAGGACTGCCTTTATTGTGTCCCAAAGGTTTTGGTATGTGGTATTGTCATCATCATTTGATTCTATGAATTTATTGATTTCCTTTTTGATTTTTTAAATGACCTGCTCATCATTCAGAAGTGTGCTGTTTCAGTCTCCATGGATTTCTGTATGCTCTGTAGCTTTTCTTGTTGCTGATTTGCAGTTTAATCCCATTGTGGTCAGATAGAGTACAAGAGATTATTTCAATTTTCCTATATTTGTTGAGATTTGCTTAGCGTTCTAATATATGGTCTATTTTACAGAATGTTTCATGTGCTCCTGAGAAAAATGTATATTCTGCAGCATTTGGATGGAATGTTCTGTAGATATCTATTAGGTCCACTTGTTTCATGACATCATTTAATCCTGCTATCTCTCTGTTTATTTTTTGCCAGGATGGCCTGTCAGTTGATGAGAGTGGGGTAGAGTGGGGTGTTGAAGTTTCCCACTACAGTTGAGTTTGGTGTTATCTGTGACCTTAAGTCTAATAGTGTTTGTTTGATGAAATTGGGAGTCCTCATGTTAGGTGCATATACATATAAGATTGTAATGTCCTCCTGTTGGAGTGTTCTTTTAATCAGTATAAAGTGACTTTCTTTATCTTTCCTCACTAATGTTGATTTGAATTCTTTCCTGTCATATGTTAGGATAGCAACCCCCACTTGTTTCCTAGACCCCTTTGCTTGAAATACCGTTTTCCATCCTTTCATCCTAAGACAGTGTCTATCTTCTATTGAGAGATGAGTTTCCTGGAGGCAACAAACAGCAAGATCCTGCCTTTTAATTGGGTTGCAAGCCTGTGACTTTTGGTAGGGGCAATGAGGCCACTAACATTAAGAGTTATTATTGAAAGGTATGTGTTTATTCTTGCCATTCTTCTTATTTTGTAGTGCTTGTTTCTCTTTACTTTCTTATTTTAACCTGTTGGGGTGGTGCCATGTGAGTGTGTGGATCCCACGGATGGGCATGCTGCAAGCACCTCAGTGGGATTCTGGCCGCTTTCCTCCCTTCTGTTGGATCTTTGTCTCTCTGGCTTCTCTGCTGTGTCTAAGAATAACTTATACTCCTTCGCTTTTCAGGAGAAGAGTAAATTGTGTTGTGGTTTTGCTGAAATCCCTACCTAGGCTGTTTGGCATGCCTTCTATGCCATCATCTTACCCAGAAGTCTTCTGAACATTTTCTTATATATTTATATGCCATCTCTATTTCTTCTCAAAGCCTTTCTATTTAGTTCCGTAGCCCATTTTTTAATTGGGTTGATTTTTATTGTCTCTTTTTTTTTTTTCTTTTGGTTTTTCAAGGTAGAGTATTGCTCTATAGTCCAGGGAGACCTGTAATTTACTATGTAGTCTCAGGCTGGCCTTGAACTCACAGCAATCCTTCTGCCTCTGCCTCCTGAGTACAGGGTTTAAATGTCTGGCTATTTAGTTTTTTGAGTTCTTTGTATATCGTGGATATTAATCCTCTGTCAGATGTATATCTTGCAAAGATTTTCTCCCATTCTGTAGGTTGCCTCTTTACTCTATTCACAGTGTCCTTTGGTGTACAAAAGCTTTGTAATATCAGGTTAATTGGTGGTTGTATTTCCTGAGCAACAGGGGTTATATTGAGAAAGTCTTTGCTAATACCAATATGTTTAAGAGTTTCCCCAGTTTTTCTTCTAGCAGTTTCAGAGTTTCCAGTATCATAGTAAGGTATTTGATCCATTTGGAAATAATTTTTATTCATGGAGAGAGATAAAATAAGGATCTTTTTTCATCCTTCTACAGATACAAATCCATTTTTCCCAGCACCATTTGCTGAAGAAGCTGTCTTTTCTCCAATGAGTATTTTTGGCATTTTTGTTGAAGATCAGGTAGCTGTTTTGTTGCTCAAAATTATTTAGATACTTGAGGATTTTTTCTTTTCTTTTTTAGTGGTGCACATCTTTTTTTAATTTCAAATTTTTATTAACAACTTCCATTATTAAAAAAAAATATATCCCATGGTAATACCCTCCCTCCCCCCACTTTCCCTTTGAACTTCCATTCTCCATCATACCCCCTACCTATCTCATTCAGTCTCTCTTTTATTTTGAAGTCATGATCTTTTCCTCCTCTTATTATGATGATCTCGCGTAGGTAGTGTCAGGCACCGGTGAGGTCATGGGTACCCAGGCCATTTTGTGTCTGGGTGGGGAGGGAGCACGTTGTAAGGATCCTACCCTTCCTTTGGCTCTTTTTCTTTTTTCTTTACTGCTCAGTAGAAATCCATTGTATTAATGTGCTATATCTTTATTATGCACTCATAGGTTGAGGGACATCTAGGCTGGTTCCATTTCCAAGCTATTGTGAATTGAGTGGCAATAAACATGGTTGAGCAAGTATCTCTAAGGTAATGAGATGAGTCCTAAAGATATATGCCTAGGAGTGCTATAGCTGGATTAATGATAGATCTATTTTTAGCTGTCTTAGGAACCTCCACACTGATTTCCATAATGGCTGGACCAGATTGCATTCCCTCCAACAGTGTAGAAGTGTTCCTCTTTTTCCACATCCTTGCCAGCATGTATGGTCATTTGTTTCAATGACGGTAGCCAATCTGACAGGAGTGAGATGGAATCTCAACAGAGTTTTAATCTGCATTTCCCTGAGACTAGGGATGTAGAACATTTGTTCAGATGCTTATATACCATCTGTATTTCTTCTTTTGTGAACTCTCTATTTAGTTCCATAGCCCATTTTTAATTGACTTGTTTGATTTCTTATTATTTAATTTTTGATTTCTTTGTATAACCTAGATATTAATCCTCTACCAGATGTATAGCTGGCAAAGATTTTCTCCCATTCTGTAAGTTGCCTCTTTGCTTTATTCACAGTGTCCTTTGCCATACAAAATCTTTGTAATTTCATGAGGTCCCAGTGGTTAATCTGTGGTTTTATTGCCTGAGCAGTTGGGGTTATATTCAGAAAGTCTTTGCCAAGACCAATATGTTGAAGGGTTTCCCCTACTTTTTCCTCTAGCAGCTTCAGAGTTTCAGGTTTGATATTAAGGTCTTTGATACATTTGGACTTAATTCTTCTGCATGGAGAGAGATAAGGATCTATTTTCATCCTTCTACAGATATAACCAGTTTTCCCAACATCATTGGCTGAAGAGGCTGTCTTTTCGCCAATGACTATTTTTGCCATTTTTGTCAAAGATCAGGTGTCTATAGCAAACCAGACTTATATCTGAGTCCTCTATTCCATTCCATTGATCTACATGTCTGCTTTTGTGCCAGTACCATGCTGTTTTTGTTACTATGGCTCTGTGGTACAGGTTAAAATCAGGTATGGTGATACCACCAGCCTTATTTTTGTTGCTCAAGATTTTGTTTTAGATATTAGAGTTTTTTTGTGATTCCAAATGAATTTTTGGATTGTTTTTTTCTATTTCTGTGAAGAATGCCATTGGGATTTTGATGGGGATCATATTAAATGTGTAGATTGCTTTTGGTAAGATTGCCATATTCACAATATTGATTCTTCTGATCCAGGAACAAGGGATGTTTTCCATTTCCTAGTGTCTTCTGCAATTTCTCACTTGAGTATTTTATAGTTTTCATTGTAGAGATCCTTTACTTCCTTGGTTAGGTTTATTCCAAGGTACTTTATTTTCTTTGATGCAATTGTGAATGGGAGTTATTCTCTGATTTCATCCTTTGTGTGTTTGTTGTTAGCATATATGAAGGCTACTGATTTCTGTGTATTTATTTTGTATCCTGCTACATGGCTGTAGGTTTTGATCAGCTCTAACAGTTTGCTAGTAGAGTCTTTAGGGTCCTTTATGTATAGAATCATGTCATCTGCAAATAATGATAACTTGATTTCTACCTTTCCAATTTGTGTCCCTTATATGTGTGTTTCTCGCCTCATTGCTATGGCTAAGACTTCCAGTACTATATTAGATAGAAGTGGGGACAGTGGATACCCTTGTCTTGTTCCTGATTTTAGTGGAAAAGCTTCCAGTTTTTCCCCATTTAGTAATATGTTGGCTGTAGGATTGTCATAAATAGCCTTTATTATATTGAGATATATTCCTTCTATTCCCAGTCTCTGTAGGACTTTTGTCATGAAGGGATGTTGGATTTTGTCAAATGCTTTTTCTGTGTCTAATGAGATGATCATGTGATATTTGTTCTTCAGTCCATTTATATAATGTATTACATTTATTGATTTATGTGTATGGAACCATCCCTGCATCTCTGGGATAAAGCGTACTTGGTCAGGGTGAATGATCTTTCTGATATATTCTCGTACTATGTTTGCTAATATTTTGTTCAGAATTTTTGCATCTATGTTCATGAGGCAGATTGATCTGTAATTTTCTTTTTTTGTTCTATCTTTGCCTGGTTTTGGTATCAGGGTGATGCTGGCATTGTAGAAGGAATTTGGTAGGATTCCTTCTTTTTCTATTTTATGTAAAAGCTAAGGAACCAATGGTGTTAGTTCTTCTCTGAAGGTCTGGCAAAATTCAGCAGTGAATCCATCTGGGGGTTGGGAGATTTTTGATAACTGTTTGGATCTTCATACTTGTTATAGGTCTATTTAAGTGATTAATCTCATCTTGATTTAATTTAGGTAGGTCATATAAATCAAGCAAATCATCCATTTCTTTCATATTTTCATACCTAGTGGAGTACTTGTTTTTATATTATGTACCAATGATTTTTTTGAATTTCTCTTGTATCTGTTGTGATGTTACCTTTTTTTATCTCTAATTTTATTAATTTATATCTCTTCTCTCTTTCTTTTGGTCAGATTTGCTAAGGGTTTTTGCTTGTTTATCCTTTCAAAGAACCAACTCTTTATTTCATTGATTCTTTGGGTTGTTTTTGGTTTCTATTTCATTAATTTCTGCCCTAATCTTTATTATTTCTTCCTGTCTACTGATTTTTGGGTTGCCTTGTTCTTCTTTTTCCAAGTTTTTAAGGTGAACCATTAGGTCATTTACTTGTGACCTTTCTAATTTCTTAATATAAGCACTTAAAGCTACAAATTTACCTCTTGGGACTGATTTCATTGTGTCCCAAATGTTTTGGTATGTTGTGTTCTCATTATCATTTGGCCCTGTGGTGGTTTGATTCAGGTGTCCCCCATAAACTTAGGTATTCTGAATGCTAGGTTCCCAGCTGATGGATATTTGAGAATTAATACCTCCTGGAGGGAGTGTATTGTTGGGGGCGGGCTTATGGTCTTTATAGCCAATTTCCCCATGCCAGTGTTTGGCACACCCTCCTGTTGCTGTAGTCCACCTTATGTTGGCCAGGGGGTGATGTCCACCCTCTGCTCATGCCATCGTTTTCCCCTGCCATCGTGGAGCTTCCCCTCGAGCCTGTAAGCCAAATAAACCTCTTTTTCCCAGAAGCTGCTCTTGGTTGGGTGATTTCTACCAGCAATGCAAACCGGACTGCAACAGTAAAGTGGTACCAGGAGTGGGGTTGCTGCTAGACACCTGACTGTGTGGCTTCGGCCTTTTGAAGCTGATTTTCAAGAGGAATGTGGAAGGAGTTGAAACCTTGGCCTAAGAGATGCCTTGCAGTGCTGTAAGTACAGCTTGGTGGTCTATCCTGGTCAGAGCTGAAAGACCTGAAGGCAGTAAGAACTATGGACTGTGAGGTTTGGCTTATGAGGGTGAGAAAGAGCTGTGCCTGGACTGGGCTAGCAGTTTGTGTGAGAAGCTTGCTCTTGTGCCCATGTCCTGAGAAGTTGTGCAGGGTTGCTTAGCGTAGAAATGAACTGGTGTGTGCAGAGGGATATGGCACAGAAAGGAAAATCTTTGGGTGAACTGCTGCCCGTTCAGCTGCAACTGAGAGATTACAACCTTTGAGACTGGGCTAGCTGACCTGCGCTGGGGCAACAAGAAGAATGTAGACTCTTTTGAAGGGGCCTGAGTGCTCAAGGAGTGTCCTGTTCTTCAAAGTCTGCTTTATTCCCCCCTGGATTAACAAATTGGCACCCTACTTGGTATCGTGGAGTATAAGAAATGCTGGAAAGAGGGTCATTGAGTTTGCAACACGGTCTTGTGTTTTGGAAATGGCCATGGGCAGTGTGAAGCGGGTTTGCTGGTTGCCTGCATAGAGACCCCATGGGGCCATGAGGACGAACCGTGGCTTGCAGTGGAGACCCAGTGGAGGTGCCGGGACCATGAGATGGCTGCCGAGGAGCTGCCGGCCCCGATGAAGTTTCCCAGGACTGTGAGTAGCCTAGCTGGAGGGGCGGAATTGGAATGCCAGAGACTTGCTGCTGGTTAGAATTATCGGACTTGAAGATTTGTCACTGGTTTGAGTTGCTGGACTTGAAGCTACAGAGTTTGATGTTTGCCCTGGTTGTTTTGAATCTTGTATTGGTTGAATGTTTCTTTGCTATGCCCAATGCCATCTATTGCAGTGTGAATATTTATTCTGTGCCATTCTGGGTTTTTTGAGGTTATATTTTGGTATTATGGCTCAGTTAAAAGATCTTGAACTATGGGGATGTATGAACATCATTGAGATTGATAAAAACTATGGGGAATTTTAAAGTCAGACTGAAAGCATTGTATTTTACATCATGTATGGATATCAGTTTATGGGGGCCAGGGGCGGAATGTGGTGGTTTGATTCAGGTGTCCCCCATAAACTTAGGTATTCTGAATGCTAGGTTCCCAGCTGATGGATATTTGAGAATTAATACCTCCTGGAGGGAGTGTATTGTTGGGGGCGGGCTTATGGTCTTTATAGCCAATTTCCCCATGCCAGTGTTTGGCACACCCTCCTGTTGCTGTAGTCCACCTTATGTTGGCCAGGGGGTGATGTCCACCCTCTGCTCATGCCATCGTTTTCCCCTGCCATCGTGGAGCTTCCCCTCGAGCCTGTAAGCCAAATAAATCTCTTTTTCCCAGAAGCTGCTCTTGGTTGGGTGATTTCTACCAGCAATGCGAACCGGACTGCAACAGGCCCTATGAATTTTTTGATTTCCTTCTTGATTTCTTCATTGATCCATTTATTATTTAGTAGTATATTGTTTAACTTCCATGATTTTGTTTATGCTCTATAGCTTTTCTTGCTGTTGATTTGTTGTTTGCTTCCATTGTGGTCAGATAGAATGCAAGGAATTATTTCAATTTTCCTGTATTTGTTAAGATTTGCTTTGTATCCTAATATATGGTCTATTTTAGAGAATGTTCCATGTGCTGCTGATAACAATGTATATTCTGCAGCATTTGGGTGAAATGTCCTGTATATATCTGTTAGGTCCATTTCTTCTATGAGCTCATTTAATTCAAATGCCTCTCAGTTTATGTTTTCCCAGGATGACCTGTCAATTGATGAGAGTGGGGTGTTGAAGTCACCCACTACCACTCTGTTTGGCATTATCTATGACCTTAGTTCTAATAGCATTTGTTTGATGAATTTGTGAGCCCCATGTTAGGTGCATATATGTTTACGATTGTAATGTCCTTCTGTTGGAGTGTGCCTTTAGTCAATATGATGTGACCTTCGTTATCTCTCTTAACTAATGTTGGACTGGAGTCTACCTTGCCAGATATTAGGATAGCAACAACTGCTTGTTTTCTAGGCCCATTTACTTGAAACACCAATTTCCAACCTTTCACCCTAAATTAGTGTCCATCCTTGGTAGAAAGGTGAGTTTCTTGGAGGCGACAAATTGTAGGATCCTGCTTTTTTTTTTAAAAAAATTATTTATTTATTTATTTGAGAGCGACAGACACAGAGAGAAAGACAGATAGAGGGAGAGAGAGAATGGGTGCGCCAGGGCTTCCAGCCTCTGCAAACGAACTCCAGGTGCATGCGCCCCCTTGTGCATCTGGCTAACATAGGACCTGGGGAACTGAGCCTCGAACCGGGGTCCTTAGGCTTCACAGGCAAGCGCTTAGCCACTAAGCCATCTCTCCAGTCCAAGATCCTGTTTTATAACCCAGTCTGCAAACCTGTGTCTTTTCTTTGGGGCATTGAGGCCATTGATATTAAGAGATATTGAAAGGTGTGTATTTATTTTTGCCTTTTTTTGATAGTTCTTCTGGTTTTACCTTTGCTCTCTTGCATTAACTAGTATTTGAGTATTGTTTGTTTTTTCCAGGTTCCTTATATCTGTGCTTTTCTTTCTCCTCAGCATGGAGGATTCTTTCAAGTATTTTCTGTAGAGCTTCTTTTGTCTTCAAATACTTCTTTAGCCTGCTTTTGTCATGGAATGTCCTTATTTCTCCATCTATTTGAATGGATAGCTTTGCAGGATAAAGTAACATTGGTTGACAGTTGTTATCTTTCAGAACTTAGAATACATCACTCTAAGCCCTTCTGGCTTTTAAAGTTTGTGTTGAGTAATCTGCTGTGATCTTGAAGGTCTTGCCTTTGTATGTAACTTGATTTTTCTTTCTAACTGTATTCAATTATTTTTCTTTGATTTTTGTGTTTGGTAGTTTGATTGTAATATGGTGAGGAGAGTTTTTTTCCTGGTTTTGTCTGGCTGGTGTTCTCAAGGATCCCTGTATCTGCATTGGCACCTCTTTCCCAATTTGGGGGAAGTTTTCTTCTATGATTTTGTTGAAGACACCTACTATGCCTTTGGAGTGAAATTCTTCTCCTTCTACTATACCCTGAATTCTTATGTTTGATCTTTTCATTGTGTCCTGAATATCTTGAAATTCCCATTCATACTTTCCTATTAGTTTGTCTTTTTGTTGGATTGTATTAGATCTGCCACCTGGTCTTCTAGCTTAGATATTCTGTCCTCTCATTCATCCATTCTACTGGTGAGATTTTCTACAGTTTTTATTTCATTAACTTTGTTCTTCATTGCTAAAAATTCTGACTGGTTTTTCTTTGTTATTTCTATTTCCTTATTTATGTCTTGTATTGACCTCTTTATTTCATTAAATTGGTGTCCTGTGTTTTCTTTGATTCCTTTGATTTCCTCTTTGACTTCTTTGAGTATGTTTATGGTCATTCTTTTGAAATCTTTCTCAGGCATTTCCTCCAACTCGTTCTCACTGGAGGTCATTTCTGATGCATTAATACTTTTTGGTGGATTTATATTGTCTTGATTTTTCGTGTTTCTTGTGTTATGATGTATGTATTTTTTCATCTTAAATTAATTTAATGCTTGAACTTTCTAGTTAGCTGCAGTATTATTAGATGTATCTATCAATCTAAATCAATCTAATGTTATATATCTTCAGGGTAGGAGCTTAAGGTGCTAGGTGTGGCTCTGAAGACTCTCAGAGTACTACAAAAATGACCGTAGGTATTGGGTTTGCCTGCTATGAGAGTATTCAAGTAGGCTGAGTGGAACAAAATACAGGCGGATTCTAAAAATTATCTAAACAATGTACACTTTCAATGAACAACAACATAGAGTATTTATGCAAGAGTAGGTATTATGACAACCAGATCCTCTAATAAAGTTACTGTCCCTTAGGGTGTGTGGTGCCCTACACCCTTAATACCAACTAGGAGGTTAAGATACCTGGTCTGTAGAGGGTTCCAAGTCAGCTTGTGACCAAGTGAGACCCTTCCCTAATGTACAACAGAAGAGGAAACAAAGGAACTATAAATCAAGAAGCAAACAATAACAAGCCCAAAAGATAGCTTATTTAAGAATGGCAAATCTGATCATCTATCAGATTTAACATAAAATTTATCCTGATATGGAAGGTGCAATTAGCACTTCCCATTCAGGGCTATATACCAGGCTTATTTGGTGGGTACTGTCCTGCTGTAATCCGCTACCTTTTGGGATGATTTTTGTCTCAGTTATGTTGTGTGCTGGCTTGGGTCCCTCTTTAGTGCACTGTGGGTTCAAGTAGGCTGGCTTGGTTGTTGGATTGCTGCTCTGGTTGCTGGTGCTGGGTGCTGTGAGCTCCTGCTGGTTTCTGGTGCTTGTGCTATTGGTGGGGGAGGGGAGGCAGTCAATGGTGGCTCTAGTACTCTTGCTGGTCTATGTGATCTTCTATCTCGTGATCTGCTACTCTGTTGTTCATTGCTCTTCTCCCTTCATATTTCTTTTTTTTAAAATATATTTTTATTTTTATTTATTTATTTGAGAGTGACAGAGAGAGAAAGAGGCAGTTACAGAGAGAGTGAGAACGGGCACGCCAGGGTCTCCAGCTACTGCAAACAAACTCCAGACGCGTGTGCCCCCTTGTGCATCTGGCTAACGTGGGTCCTGGGGAACTGAGCCTCGAACCAGGGTCCTTAGGCTTCACAGGCAAGAGCTTAACCGCTAAACCATCTCTCCAGCCCTCCCCTCATATTTCTTGAGTTTGTGAAGAGCTCTGGTGTGAGTGGAAAATCCCTTCACCTGGCTTTTCCTGTGGCTCAATCCGAGCCTGGCAGCTGTGGCCCCATGGGCCTGGTGCTGCTGCTGCTGGAGCCACTTCTGCCTGCCTATGTGAGCTCTGGTTGCTCTGGATCTCTCCTACTTCTCTGCTGCCATTTTAATTTCTTTTTTTTTTTTAATTTTTATTAACATTTTCCATGATTATAAAATATATCCCATGGTGATTCCCTCCCTCCCCACCCCCACACTTTCCCATTTGAAATTCCATTCTCCATCATATTACCTCCCCATTACAATCATTGTAATTACATATATACAATATCAACCTATTAAGTATCCTCCTCCCTTCCTTTCTCCACCCTTTATGTCTCCTTTTCAACTTACTGGCCTCTGCTACTAAGTATTTTCATTCTCACACAGAAGCCCAGTCATCTGTAGCTAGGATCCACATATGAGAGAGAACATGTGGCGCTTGGCTTTCTGGGCCTGGGTTACCTGACTTAGTATAATACTTTCCAGGTCCATCCATTTTTCTGCAAATTTCATAACTTCATTTTTCTTTACCGCTGAGTAGAACTCCATTGTATAAATGTACCACATCTTCATTATCCACTCATCAGGTGAGGGACATCTAGGCTGGTTCCATTTCCCAGCTATTATAAATTGAGCAGCAATAAACATGGTTGAGCATGTACTTCTAAGGAAATGAGATGAGTCCTTTGGATATATGCCTAGGAGTGCTATAGCTGGGTCATATGGTAGATCAATCTCTAGCTGTTTTAGGAACCTCCACACTGTTTTCCACAATGGCTAGACCAGATTGCATTCCCACAAGCAGTGCAGAAGGGTTCCTTTTTTGCCACATCCCCGCCAACATTTATGATCATTTGTTTTCATGATGGTGGCCAATCTGACAGGAGTGAGATGGAATCTCAATGTAGTTTTAATCTGCATTTCCCTGATGACTAGTGACGTAGAACATTTTTTTAGATGCTTATATGCCATTTGTATTTCTTCCTTTGAGAACTCTCTATTTAGCTCCATAGCCCATTTTTTGATTGGCTTGTTTGATTCCTTATTATTTAACTTTTTGAGTTCTTTGTATATCCTAGATATTAATCCTCTATCAGATATATAGCTGGCGAAGATTTTTTCCCATTTTGTAGGTTGCCTCTTTGCTTTTTTCACTGTGTCCTTTGCGGTGCAAAATCTTTGTAATTTCATTAGGTCCCAGTGGTTAATCTGTGGTTTTATTGCCTGAGCAATTGGGGTTGTATTCAGAAAGTCTTTGCCAAGACCAATATGTTGAAGGGTTTCCCCTACTTTTTCCTCTAGCAGTTTCAAAGTTTCCGGTCTGATGTTAAGGTCTTTAATCCATTTGGACTTAATTCTTGTGCATGGCGAGAGAGAAGAATCTATTTTCATCCTTCTGCAGATATTTATCCAGTTTTCAAAACACCATTTGCTGAAGAGGCTGTCTCTTCTCCAATGAGTATTTTTGGCATTTTTATCGAATATCAGGTGGCTATAGCTACTTGGGCTTACATCTGGGTCCTCTATTCTGTTCCACTGATCTACATGTCTGTTTTTGTGCCAGTACCATGCTGTTTTTGTTACTATGGCTCTGTAGTATAGGTTAAAATCAGGTATGGTGATACCACCAGCCTCTTTTTTGTTGCTCAGTATTATTTTAGATATTCGAGGTTTTTTGTGATTCCAAATGAATTTTTGGATTGTTTTTTCTATTTCCATGAAGAAAGCCTTTGGAATTTTGATAGGGATTGCATTAAATGTGTAGATTGCTTTAGGTAAGATTGCCATTTTCACGATATTGATTCTTCCAATCCAGGAACAAGGGATGTTTCTCCACTTTCTAGTGTCTTCTGCAATTTCTCGTGTGAGTGTTTTAAAGTTCTCATTGTATAGATTCTTTACTTCCTTGGTTAGGTTTATTCCAAGGTATTTTATTTTTTTTGATGCAATTGTGAATGGGAGTTATTCTCTGATTTCATCCTCTGTGTGTTTGTTGTTAGCATATATGAAGGCTACTGATTTCTGTGTATTTATTTTGTATCCTGCTACATTGCTGTAGGTTTTGATCAGCTCTAACAGCTTGCTAGTAGAGTCTTTAGGGTCCTTTATGTATAGAATCATGTCATCTGCAAATAATGATAACTTGATTTCTTCCTTTCCAATTTGTATCCCTTTTATGTGTGTCTCTTGCCTTATTGCTATGGCTAAGACTTCCAAAACTATATTAAATAGAAGTGGGGACAGTGGACACCCTTGTCTTGTTCCCGATTTTAGTGGAAAAGCTTCTAGTTTTTCCCCATTTAGTAATATGTTGGCTGTAGGCTTGTCATAAATAGCCTTTATTATATTGAGATATGTTCCTTCTATTCCCAGTCTCTGTAGGACTTTTATCATGAAGGGATGTTGGATTTTGTCAAATGCTTTCTCTGCATCTAATGAGATGATCATGTGATTTTTGTCCTTCAACCCGTTTATGTAATGTATTACATTTATAGATTTGTGTATGTTGAACCATCCCTGCATCTCTGGGATAAAGCCTACTTGGTCAGGGTGAATGATCTTTTTGATATACTCTTGTATTCTGTTTGCCAATATTTTGTTGAGAATTTTTGCATCTATGTTCATGAGGGAGATTGGTCTGTAATTTTCTTTTTTTGTTCTATCTTTGCCTGGTTTTGGTATCAGGGTGATGCTGGCCTCATAGAAGGAGTTTGGTAGAATTCCTTCTTTTTCTGTTTCCTGGAAAAGCTTAAGAAGCAATGGTGTTAGCTCTTCCTTAAAAGTCTGGTAAAATTCAGCAGTGAATCCATCCGGGCCTGGGCTTTTTTTAGTTGGGAGATTATTGATAACTGTTCGGATCTCCATGTTTGTTATAGGTCTATTTAAGTGATTAATCTCATTTTGATTTAATTTAGGTAGGTCATATAGATCAAGGAAATCATCCATTTCTTTCAGATTTTCATACTTTGTGGAGTATATGCTTTTATAGTATGTCCCTATGATTTTTTGAATTTCTCTGGAATCTGTTGTGATGTTACCTTGTTCATCTCTGATTTTATTAATTTGTGTCTCTTCTCTCTTTCTTTTGGTCAGATTTGCTAAGGGTTTATCAATCTTGTTTATTCTTTCAAAGAACCAACTCTTTGTTTCATTAATTCTTTGGATTGTTCTTTTTGTTTCTATTTCATTAATTTCTGCCCTAATCTTTATTATTTCTTCCCGTCTACTGATTTTTGGTTTGCCTTGTTCTTCTTTTTCCAAGGCTTTAAGGCGAAGCATTAGGTCGTTTACTTGCGACCTTTCTAATTTCTTAATATAGGCACTTAAGGCTATAAATTTACCTCTTAGAACTGCCTTCATTGTGTCCCAGAGATTTTGGTATGTTGTGTTCTCATTATCATTTGACTCTATAAATTTTTTGATTTCCTTTTTGATTTCTTCATTGACCCACTCATCATTTAGTAGTGTATTGTTTAGTTTCCATGATTTTGTGTATGCTCTATAGCCTTTCTTGCTACTGATTTGTAGTTTTATTCCATTGTGGTCAGATAGAATGCTAGTAATTATTTCAATTTTCCTGAATTTGTTAAGATTTGTTTTGTGTCCTAATATATGGTCTATTTTAGAGAATGTTCTATGTGCTGCTGAAAAGAATGTATATTCTGCCGCCTTTGGATGAAATGTCCTGTATATATCTGTTAGGTCCATTCCTTCTATGACCTCATTTAGTCCAGATGCCTCTCTGTTTATTCTTTCCCTGGATGACCTGTCAATTGATGAGAGTGGGGTGTTAAAGTCACCCACCACCACTGTGTTTGGTGTTATCTGTGACCTTAGTTCTAATAGTGTTTGTTTGACGAATTTGGGAGCCCCCATGTTAGGTGCATATATGCTTAGGATTGTAATGTCCTCCTGTTGGAGTGTGCCCTTAATCAATATAAAGTGACCTTCCTTATCTTTCTTGACTAACGTCGGACTAATGTCTACCCTGTCTGATATTAGGATAGCAACCCCTGCTTGTTTTCTAGGCCCATTTGCTTGAAACACCGTCTTCCAACCTTTCACCCTAAGATAATGTCTATCTTTTGTAGAAAGGTGAGTTTCTTGGAGACAACAAATAGTAGGATCCTGCTTTTTAACCCAGTCTGCAAATCTATGTCTTTTCGTTGGGGCATTGAGACCGTTGATATTAAGAGATATTATTGAAAGGTGTGTATTTATGTTTGCCATATTTTTGTGTGTGTGTGTTTCTGGTTCTACCTGTGCTCTCTTCTGTTAACTGGTATTTGAGTATAGCTTGTTTTTATTAGGTTCCTTATATGTGTGCTTTTCCTTTTGTTCAGCATGGAGGATTCTATCAAGTATTTTCTGTAGAGCTGGTTTTGTCTTCAAATACTCCTTTAACCTGCTTTTGTCATGGAATGTCTTTATTTCTCCATCTATTTGAATGGATAACTTTGCAGGATAAAGTAACCTTGGTTGACAGTTGTTATCTTTCAGAACTTGGAATATATCACTCCAAGCCCTTCTGGCTTTAAAAGTTTGTGTTGAATAATCTGCTGTAATCCTGATGGGCTTGCTTTTGTAGGTAACTTGATTTTTCTCTTTAACTGCTTTCAATATTTTTTCTTTGGTGTGTGTGTTTGGAAGTTTGATTATAATATGGCGAGGAGAGGTTCTTTCTGGGTTTTGTCTGGCTGGGGTTCTAAAGGCTTCCTGTATCTGTATTGGCACCTCTTTCCCAATTTGGGGGAAATTTTCCTCTATGATTTTGTTGAAGATGCCTGCTATGTCTCTGGTGTGGAGTTCTTCTTCTACTATGCCCTGAATTCTTATATTGGATCTTTTCATAGTGTCTCGAATATCTTGAAATTCCCACTCATACTTTTCTATAAGTTTGTCTTTCTCTTTGTTGGACTGCATTAGGTCTGCCACCTGGTCTTCTAGCTTAGATATTCTGTCCTCTCCCTCATCCATCCTACTGGTGAGATTTTCTACAGAGTTTTTTATTTTATTAACTGTGTTCTTCATTGCTAGTAATTCTGACTGGTTTTTCGTTATTATTTCTATTTCCCTATTTATGTCTTGTATTGCCTTCTTTATTTCATTAAATTGGTGTCCTGCCTCTTCTTTGATTCCTTTGATTTCCTCTTTGATTTCCTCTTTGATTGTTTTCATGTGTTCTTTGACCTCTTTGAACATATTTCAGGCATTTCCTCTAACTCTTTCTCACTGGAGGACATTTCTGATGCATTAATACTTTTAGGTGGATTTATATCGTCTTGCTTTTTAGTGTTTCTTGTGTTATAATGTATTTTTGCATCTTGGATTAAGTTAATGCTTGGATTTTCTAGATAGCTGTGTATTCTTAGCTGTATCAATTGATTTGATGTAATATATTTTCAGGGTAGGACTTTAAGGTATTAGGTGTGGCTCTTAGGACTCTCAGAGTATCTACAAAGATGTTCTTAGGGGTTGAGTTTCCCTGCTATAGGAGTATTCAAGCAGGCTGAGTGGAATAAAATACAGGTAGATTCTAAAATTTAACTAAACTCTGTACACATTCAATCAAAAACAGCCCCGAGTATGTATGCAAGAGTAGTTATTATAATGACCAGATCCTCTATCAACAAAGAGGTTTAGATTTCTGGTCTGTTGAGGGATCCAAGTCAGCTTGTGACCAAGTGAGACCCTTCCCTGGTGCAATCCCAGTTACCTTGGGTGATTTTGGTCTCAGTCAAGTTGCTGCCTGGGTCGTTGGGCTGCTGTTCTGATTTCTGGAGCTGGGCACTTGCTTTTCCTACGGGGCAAACTGAGCCGCTGCTGCTGCCTCTGCTGCTGCTGTAGCTGCCACTGCTGGAGCCACCACTGCTGCTGAAGCTGCTGCTGCTGTGTCCACTGCCACTGCTCCCCCTGAAGGTGTGCTGCCGGATCTGCCGCTGCTGCCGCTCCTGGGTCTGCTGCTGCTGGGGCCGCTGGTACCGGTGCTGGAGCCGCTGATGTTGCTCCCGAACTCTGCTCCTGCTTGTGTCCCGTTGTCAGCCCAAGTTGGCGTGGCCGGGTCCCGGGCCGCTGCTCTGTTCGCTGGAGCTGGATTCAGGCAGTGGGGGAGGGGAGGGAGCCGCGGCTGCTCTGGTTGTCTCGCTGTTCCACGTGTTCTTCTACCTCGTGGTCTGCTCCTCCGTTGCTCGCTGCCGCTCTCCCCTCACGTTTCCCAAGTTGCGGAGAGCGCGGTGTGAGGGGAAAATCCCGCACCTGGCTTTTCCTGCGGCTCGAGCCGAGTCTGGCGGCTTTCTGCTGCCCCGCGGGCGCGGCAGTTGGCCAAGCTGCCGGAGCCGCTTTTCCCGCCTATGCAGGCTCTGGATGCTCTATAACTTTTCTACTTCTCCGCTGCCGCTTTAATTTCCTATACATCTCACTTTTTAGTAAAAGTGTGTATTTTGCTGAGTTTTTTTGGTCTTTTTCCCCCCTAGGCTGCTTTGGCGTGGTACCTACGCTGCCATCTTAACCGGAAGTCCCATTTTAATTTCTTATACACCTCACTTTTTAGTAGAAGACTGTATTTTGCTGGTTTCTCCCCTAGGATGCTTTGGAATGGTTCCTATGCTGCCATCTTAACTGGAAGTCCTATTTGAGGATTTTTATGCTTCCAAATTAATTTTAGGATTATTTATTTTTCTATTTCTCTGAAGAATGCTATTGGACTTTTGATGGGGACTGCATTAACTTTGTAGATTGCTTTTGCTAGGATTTCCATTTTCACTATATTGATTCTTCTAATCCCAGAACACAGATGTCTTTCCATTTCCTAGTGTTTTTTGCAATTTTTATCATGAGTGTCTTAACGTTTTCAATGTAGGGATCCTTCACTTCCTTGGTTGGGTTTATTCCAAGGTTCTTTATTTATTTATTGATGCAATTGTGAATAGGAGTGATTCTCTGACTTCATCCTCAGCCTGTTTATTGCTAGCATATAGGAAGGCTACTGATTTCTTTGTGTTTATTTTGTATCCTGCTACATTGTTGTGTTTATCAGCTTTAACAGTTTTCAGGTAGAGTCCTTAGGGTCCCTGTTGCAGTCAGGTTCTCATTGCTGGTAGAAATCACCCAACCAAGAGTAGCTTTTGGGAAAAAAGAGGTTCATTTTGGATTACAGGCTCAACGGGGAGCTCCATGAAGTCAGGAGAAAACAATGGCATGAGCAGATGGTGCCCAACACTGGCAAGGGTAAACTGGCTATAATACCCAAAGGCCACCCCCAACAATACACTCCCTCCATGAGGCATTAATTCCTAAATCTCCATCAGCTGGGAACTGAGCATTCAGATCACCTAAGTTTTTGGGGGACATGTGAATTTAACCACTACAGTCCCTTATGTATAGAGTAATATCATGTGCAGATAATGATAATTTGATCTCTTCCTTTCCAATTTGTATCCCTTTTATGTGTATCTCTTGCCTTATTGTTATGGCTAAGACTTCCAGTACTATATTAAATAAAAGTGGGGACAGTGAACACCCTTGTATTCTTCCTGATTTTAGTGGAAAGGCTTCAAGTTTTTTTCCCATTTAGTATTATGTTGGCTGTAGGTTTGTCATAACTAGCCTTTATTATAGTGAGATATGTTCCTTCTATTCACAGTTTCTGTAGGACTTTTATCATGAAGGGATGTTGGATTTTTACAAATGCTTTTTCTGCATCTAATGATATGGTCATATGATTTTTGTCCTTCAATCCATTTATATAGTATTACATTTATCTACTTGTATATGTTGAA
Organism: Jaculus jaculus; assembly: GCF_020740685.1. Classification (NCBI taxonomy): domain Eukaryota; kingdom Metazoa; phylum Chordata; class Mammalia; order Rodentia; family Dipodidae; genus Jaculus; species Jaculus jaculus. The sequence continues at coordinate 34,251,516 of NC_059103.1, forward strand.
CCATCTCTGCATCTCTGGCATAAAGCCTAATTGGTTGGGGTGAGTGACCTTTCTGATATATTCTTATATTCTGTTTGCCAATATTTTATTTATTTGTTCATTTGGTTACTCAAGGTAGGGTCTCACTCTAGCTCTAGGCTGACCTGGAATCCACTATGTTGTTTCAGGGTGGCCTTGAACTCATGGCAATCCTCCTACCTCTGCCTCCCAAGAGCTGGGATTAAAGGTGTGTGTTATCACGCCAGGCTCCCATTGAGAATTTTTGTGCTACCATGCCCAGCTCTGTTTGCCAATATTCTATTGAGATTTTGTTTTTGTTTTTGCGAGGTAGGGTCTCACTCTGGCCCAGGCTGACTTGGAGTTCACTATGCAGTCTCAGGGTGGCCTCGAACTCATGGTGATCTTCCTACCTCTGCCTCCCAAGTGCTGGGATTAAAGGTGTGTGCCACCATGCCAGGCTTCTATTGAGAATTTTTGTGTCTATGTTCATGAGGGAGATTGGTCTGCAATTTTCCTTTTGTTGTTCTATCTTTGTTTGGTTTTGTTGTACAGGACTTTGTAGTTGGAGTTTGGTAGGATTCCTTCCTTTTCTATTTTATGGAAAAGTTTGAGAAGCATTGGTATTAGTTCTTCCATGAAGGTCTGATAAAATTCACCAGTGAATCCATCTGAGTCTAGACTTTTTTCAGTTGAGAGAAGTTTTTTTGAAAGAAAATATTTCTTTTTTATCATAAAGTTTTATGCATTGTACAATATGACTATATAGATACCCAGTGTCTAACCAGCACATGTTGGTACCATGCTTACCCCCATCCCTGTACCTCTCCAAAGGGACCCTTCTTGTTGGGGATGCTGTTTATCTCCATTGGGACTGTAGATTGTGCCTGTGGGTGTAGCCATCAGTTATGGGGAAGAGGCAATGTCTCTCTGTGTAATGTCTCAACTTATGGCTCTAACAATCTTTCTGCCCCCCACCCCCCATTCCATGAACTTCCCCTGAGCCAAGTTGGGTTCATTTTGGGTCTATTTCAGTGATGGGCTCTTGGAAGTCTCTTTGTCTGTGGATGTCTGATTTGGTAGGAGTTGAATGTCCTCTGTTACTATCTTCTTCCCACTTGTGCTAATATCATGTTTCCAAGAAAGCAGCACTCTTGCTCATTTCCCCAATTACTCTATGGTTTCATCTGGGGCCCTGGTGAAGAGCGATGGGCTGATTCTCTCCTCATATTCTGTGTCCATCTAAAAAAGAGAAGCAGATTCTTCAATGGACAGTGAAGTCAGCACCAGTTAAATGGGATAACCATTGTTAGTTTAGAGAGAATTTAATAGGTGTAGGCCCTCTTGTAGCCCATTATTGTTGGGAGCTTGATATTGGAGAGTGAACTTGTTATTTGAATATGATTCTGACTTGTTTCCCAATTCTAGCTATGGGTTCCTTTCCATTGAGTGGATCTGTTAGCCAATCTAAGAGCAGTTGGTTACCCATGATGGTTTTGTGCCACTATTGCACTTGGGTGAGCATCACGTCATGTTGTTTGCTGCTGAGTGGCTTAGACCTCAAGTTGCTTGGACAGATGATGGCCATTTCTCCCCAGTATCTCTTGTAGCACCTTCTGGCATTAGATGAGCTAACTGCTTGGGGAATGGTTCTCTTCCAGATTCTAGCCAGGTTTCTTCATGCTCTGTACTAACAGCATATCGTGTTTTGGGGCATAGGGTCTTACCATTAACCTTTGGTGGTGTGGTGGTTTGAGTCAGGTGTCCCCCATAAACTTAGGTGTTCTGAATGGTAGGTTCCCAACTGATGGATATATGGGAATTAATGCCTCCTGGAGGGAGTGTATTGTTGGGGGCAGGCTTTTGGGTGTTATAGCCAGTTTCCCCATGCCAGTGTTTGGCACACTATCCTATTGCTATGGTCCACCTTATTTTGGTCAGGGGGTGATGTCCACCCTCTGCTCATGCCATTGCTTTCCCCTGCCATCTTGGAGCTTCCCCTCAAGCCTGTAAGCCAAAATAAATCTCTTTTTCCCAGAAGCTACTCTTGGTTGGGTGATTTCTACCAGCAATGTGAACCAGACTGCAACAGCAAAGTGGTACTGAGGAGTGGGGTTGCTGCTATATACCTGATTGTTTGGCTTTGGCCTTTTAGAGCTGATTTTCAAGAGGAATGTGGGAGGATTTGAAACCTTGGCCTAAAAGATGCCTTGCAGTGCTGTAAGTACAGCTTGATGGACTATTCTGGTCTGAGCTGCAAGACCCGAATGCAATAAGAACTATGGACTGTGAGGTTTGGCTTATGAGGGTGAGAAAGACCTTTGCTTGGACTGGGCTAGCAGTTTGTGTGAAAATCTTGCTCTTATGCCTATGTCCCGAGAAGTTGTGCAGGGTTGCTTTGTGTAGAAATGAACGGGTGTGAGCAGAGGGATATGGCACAGAAAGAAAAATCTTTGTGTAAACTGTTGCCCATTCAGCTGCAACTGAGAGATTACAACCTTTGAGACTGGGCTAGCTGACCTGCGCTGGGGCAACTGGAAGAATGTCAATTCTTTTGAAGGGGCCTGAGTGCTCAAGGAGTGTCCAGTTCTTCAAAGTCTGCTTTATTCCCCCCCTGGATTAACAAATTGGCATGCTACCTGGTATTGTGAAGTATAAGAGATGCATGAAAGAAAAGGTCATTGAGTTTGTAACACAGTCTTGTGTTTTGGAAGTGGCCATGGGCAGTGTGAAGCAGGTTTTGTTGGTTGCCTGCATGGAGGCCCCATGGGGCCATGAGGATGAACTGTGGATTGCAGTGGAAGCCCAGTGGAGATGCTGGGACCATGAGATGGCTGCTAAGGAGAGCTGCTGGCCCTGATGAAGTTTTCCAGGACTGTGAGTAGCCTAGTAGGAGGGGCAGAATTGGAATGCCAGAGACTTGTTGCTGGTTAGAGTTATGGGACTTGGAGGTTTGTCACTCACTAGAGTTGTTGGACTTGAAGCTACAGAGTTTGATGTTTGTCCTGGTTATTTTAAATCTTGTATGGGTTGAATGTTTCTTTGCTATGCCCAATGCCATCATTTTCAGTGTGAATATTTATTCTGTGCCATTATGGGTTTTTAAGGTTTCTTTTTGGTATTATGGCTTATTAAAAGATCTTGGACTATGGGGATGTATGAACATTTTGGAATTGATAAAAACTATGGGACTTTTAAAGTTAGATGAATGCATTGCATTTTACATCATGTATGGATATCAGTTTGGGGGGCAGGGGTGGAATGTGGCGGTTTGATTCAGGTGTCCCTCATAAACTTAGGTGTTCTGAATGGTAGGTTCACAGCTGATAGATATTTGGGAATTAATGCCTCCTGGAGGGAGTGTATTGTTGGGGGCAGGCTTTTGGGTGTTATAGCCAGTTTCCCCATGCCAGTGTTTGGCACACTCTCCTATTGTTATGGTCCACCTTATTTTGGCCAGGAGGTGATGTCCACTCTCTGCTCATGCCACCGCTTTCCCCTGCCATCTTGGAGCTTACCCTCGAGCCTGTAAGCCAAAATAAATCTCTTTTTCCCAGAAGCTACTCTTGGTTGGCTGATTTCTACCATCAATGTGAACCAGACAGCAACAGGTGGGTCATCAAGTACTCTGACAGAAGTCTTTCTTCTTTTGGGAAACTTTTTCAGTCTCTTTCATCAACAGCTCATTGTGGATGTTAACTGCATCCTAGTACTAGGAGTTACAGGCCAGTGACAAGGGAAAAGAAGGAAGAAAAAGAAAGTTATTATAAAAGATAAATGAGAGACAGAGAGAGGGAGGGAGAGAGAGACAGAGAGAGAGGGAGGGAGAGAGAGACAGAGAGACAGAAAGAGGAGAAAATTAAGGTTAGATTTCATCTTACCCTCTCCAGGACCATTTGATTGAGGTGTTCACTCTAATGTCCTGATGAGGGTTCCACCTTTTAGTCTGTCTTCCAGGATATAGGATTTTATGCTACCATTTCTATTTGGGTCTAGTTTTGTGTACCCCTCCCACCCTTACCTTCCACTCCAGCCTTACCCTGCCTATTGTCCTATACTCTAGATGCCTATTAGGTATGGCAGCATCTCAGCATGATCCAGGTTAGGAGCTACAGATGAGTGAGATTTTATGACAATTGTCTTTTTGTGATTGGGTGAGTTCACTGAGAATGATCTGTTCCAAGTTTGATCATTTTTCTACAGATTTCATCATGTTGTTTTTTTCTAACTGCTGAGTAGAATTATGTTGTGTAGATATACCACATCTTGGTAATCCATTTGTCCATTGATGGACATCTGGGTTGATTCTAGTTCTTAGCTATTATGAATTGAGCAGTTATAAAAATGGTTGAGCAAATATGTCTGAACTGAGGCTTGAGCTTTTAGGGTAAATGCCCAGTAAGGGAATAAATTGGTCTGTTGGTAACTCTATAGTCAACATTTTTATGAGCCTCCATATTGCTTTCCATGGTGGTTGAACCATCTTATATTACCAGAAACAGTGAGTGAGGGCTCCTATTTCTCCATATCCTCACCAACATTTGTTTTTATTTGATTTTTTTTTTTTTTGAGGTAGGGTCTCACTCTGGTCCAGGCTGACCTGAAATTAACTCTGTAGTCTCAGGGTGGCCTTGAACTCACGGCGATCCTCCTACCTCTGCCTCCCAAGTGCTGGGATTAAAGGTGTGTGCCACCACGCCCGGCTTTCATTTGATTTTTAATTTAATTTAATTTTTATTTTTTTAAAATTTTTTTGTTTATTTTTATTTATTTATTTGAGAGCAACAGACAGAGAGAGAAAGAGGCAGATAGATAGATAGATAGATAGATAGATAGATAGATAGATAGATAGAGAGAATGGGCCCAGGGCCTCTAGCCACTGCAAACGAACTCCAGATGCGTGCGCCCCCTTGTGCATCTGGCTAACGTGGGACCTGGAGAATCGAGCCTCGAACCGCGGTCCTTAGGCTTCACAGGCAAGTGCTTAACCGCTAAGCCATCTCTCCAGCCCTCATTTGATTTTTTAATGTTTGCTATCCTTACTAGAGTAAGGTGGAATCTCATAGTTGTTTTAATTTGCATTTCCCTGATGATTAGGGATGTTGAACATTTTCTTAAGTGCGTGTTTGCCATTTGTATTTCTTCCTCTGAGAACTTCCTGTTCAGTTCTTCTGCCCCACTTTGTGAGGGGTTGTTTGATATTTTGTTTAGATTTTTGAGTTCTTTGTAGATTCTAGAAACTAGGCCTTTGTCAGTTGTATAGCTGGCAAAACATTCTCCCATTCTGTAAGTGGTCTATTGGCTTTACTTATTGTATTTTTTTAAAATATATATATATACTTATTGACAACTTCTATACTTGCAGACAACAAACCATGGTATTTCCCTCCCCTCCCCCACTTTCCCTTCATAACTCTGCTCTTCATCATATCCCCTCCATCTCTCCATTAGCCTCTCTTTTAATTTGATGTCATCATCCTTTTCTCCTATTATAAGGGTCTTGTGTAGGTAATACTAGGCACTGCAAGATCTTGGATATCGAGGCCAAATTTTGTCCATACAGTTGTATGTAAGGAGTGGTACCCTTCCTTTGGCTCTTACATTCTTTCCGCCACATCTTCCACAATGGACCCTGAGCCTTGGAAGCTGTGAGATGTTTCAGTGCTGGACACTCCTCCATCCCTTCTTCTCAGCACTGTGTTTCCTTTTGGGCCATCCCAGTGGTCATCGCCATCTGAAAAGAGAAGCTTCTCTAACCAGAAGTTAGAGTAGCATTAATATATGAGTATGAACATTAAGTGTAGTGCTTTCAGGGCAATTTGGTGAGAGTAATATATGCATTTATCCAGACAAGAACAGGCTTTATACCCCTAAGGCTCATGACCTCCCCTGCCATAGGCTTTTGATTAGGCTTTCAGTACTAGGCATGTATTCCCTCCTATAGAGTGGGCCTTCAGTCCACTTAAAGAGCAATTGGTTCCCCCCAGAGCAGAATGCTACTATTGCACTGATTCAGTCATTTGGCCTGGCTGGCCAAACTTGAAGCTTCCAGTGTCCACTGTATTCACCGCTGATGACTTCTATTAAAGTTTGTTGAAGTTCTGTTGAGTGATTGTTTAAATTGTGAGCTACTCAAGTTTTGTTTAGGAAGTCTTTTCCCTCTCTGTATTGTGGAAAGTCTCTCCTAGTTTTCTCTACCAGGTATAGCAGAGTTTCTGGTCTTATATTGAGGTTTTGATCCATTTGGACTTGATTTTTGTGCATGGCAAGGTGTGTGGGTCTAGTTTCATTTCCATGCATATGGTTATCTAGTTTATCCAGCACCATTTGTTGAAGATGCTATCTTTTTTCAAGTCTACATTGTTAGGGCCACTGTCGAAGAATACATAGCTGTATTTATTTGACCTGAAATCCAGATCCTCTATTCTGTTCCATTGATCTCTAATGTGGTTTCTATTCCAGTTCAATGCTGTTTTTGTTACTATGGCTTTGTAATATAGCATTAGATTAGGTATGGTGTTTCCTCCAGAGGTGTTTCTTTTGCTGAGGATATGTTTTGATATCTGAGGCCTGCTGCCATTCCATATGAATTTTGAGATCACTTATTTTTGTCTCTGTGAAGAAAAATGTTGGGATTTTTATTGGTAATGCATTAAATATTTATATTGCTTTTGCTAAGATTGCCATTTTCACAATGTTGTTTCTGCCTATCCAGGAGCATGGGAGGTCTTTTCATTTTCTCAAATCTTCCTCAATTTCTTTCTTGAGTGCTTTTATGTTTTCATTATATAAGTCTTTCATATCCTTGGTTAGTGTTATTCCAAGGTATTTTATTTTTTTGTTGCTATTGGAAATGGGACAGTGTTGCTATTTTCTTTCTCTGTGTCTTTGTCCTTTGCATATAGAAAGGCTACTGTTTTTCTGTGTGTTGATTTTGTATTCTGCTACTTTGCTGAAGGAGTTAATTACCTTTAAGAGTTTAAGATGGAGGTTCATGGGTAACTTATGTATAGAATCATGTCATCTGCATATAGGGCTAACTTAACTTCTTCATTTCCAATTTGTGTTCCTTTTATTTCTTTCTCCTGTCTTATTGCTTGGGCTGGCTAGGATTTCTAGTACTATTTTGAAGAGCAAAGGTGACGGTGGACATTCCTGTCTTGTTCCTGATTGCAATAGAATTTCTTAAGTCTTTCCCCATTAAGAATTATGTGGTCCTTAGGTGCTTTATATACAGCCTTTATTATTTTGAGATATAAACCATCCATGCCTATTCTCTCCAATGTTATGGTCATGAAGTGATGTTGTATTTTGTCAAAAGTCTTTTGTGCATCTATTGAAATGATCACGTGGTTTTTGTGTTTAATCTTATTTATGTGTTGTATTACATTGACAGATTTCTGTATGTTGAATCAGCCCTGAATTCCTGGGTTTAAGGCCTACTGAACAAGGTGGATAATCCTTCCTTCCTTCCTTTCTTCCCCCCTTTCTTTCTTTCTCTCTTTCTTTCTTTCCTTCCTTCCTTCCTTCCTTCCTTCCTTCCTTCCTTCCTTCCTTCCTTCTTTCTTTCTTTCTTTCTTTCTTTCTTTCTTTCTTTCTTTCTTTCTTTCTTTCTTTCTTTCTTTCTTTGTTTTTCTTTCCTTCTTTCTTTTTGAGGTAGTTTCACTTTAGCCCAGAATGATCTGGAATTCACTCTGTAGTCTCAGAGTGCCCACAAACTCAGATCCACCTACCTCTGCCTCCCAAGTGCTGGGATTAAAGAAGTGCAGCACCATGTCCATTTTAGATAACGCTTTTGATGTGTTGTTGAATTTGGTTTGTGAGGATTTTATTCAGGATCTTTGCATCTAAGTTCATCAGGGGAATAGGCCTATAGTTTTACTTTCATGTTGTATCTCTGTCTGATTTTGGTATTAGGGTGATACTAGCTTCATAAAAGGAGCTGGGGATCTTTCCCTGTTCTCTGATTATGTGGCACAGTTTCTAGAAAAATTGGTTTCAGTTCTTTCATGAAGGTTTGATAGAATTTGGCTGAGAAACCATCTATTTGGTCATGGACTCTTCCTTTTGGGGAGGTTTTTTATTGCCTTTTCAATCTCGATAGGTATGATAGGTTTGTTTTGGAGATCAATATGCTCTGAGTTTAGCTTTGGTAGGTGGTATGTGTCCAGGAATTCATCCATTTCCTCCAGAATATCCAATTTTGTGAAGTAGAGGTTTTGGAAATAAGTCCTAATGATTCTTCCAATTTCACTTATGTCCACTGTGACCTCTCTTTTCTCATTTCTAATTTTGTTAATTTGAAGTAGTGTCTCTCTTTCTCTCTCTCTCTCTCTTTTTTGCTTGATCAAATTGATCAGAGGTTAATCAATAACGTTTATTTTTTTCAAAGAACCAGCTCTTTCTTTCATCAATTTTCTTCTTCTTCCTCCTCCTCTTCCTCCCCTTCTTCTTCTTTTTGGTTATTCAAGGTAGGGTCTCACTCTAGCTCAGGCTAATCCGGAATTCACTATGTAGTCTCAGGTTGGTCTCAAACTCATGACAATCCTCCTGCCTCTGCCTCCTGAGTATGTTTCATCAATTTTCTTAATTGTTTTCTTGGTTTCCAATTCATTAATTTATGCTCTGTTCTTAATCATTTCTTTCCATCTGGAGCTTTTTGGGTGGGATTCGTCTTGTTTTCCCAATGCCTCTAGGTGGATGGTTAGATTACTGATTTGGGAATCTCTTTGTCTTTATGAAGAAGGCATTTAGTACTATGAATTTTACCCCGAGGACTTCATTGTGTCTCATAAGTTTTGGTATTATGTGTTCTCATTGTCATTCAATTCTAGAAATTTTTCACTTTCATTTTTTATTTCATACACTACCCATTTATCATTTAAGTGTGTTGTTCAGTCTCCAGGATCTGATGGAGTTCCTGGTGCATCTCTTTTTGTTAATTTCTAGCATTGCAGCATTATGGCCTGATATCATGAAGGAAATTATGTCGATTTTCCTAAATATATGCAGGCAGGCTTTATGGCACAGTACATGGTCTATTTTAGAGAAGGTTCCATGGGCTGCTGAGACGAATGTGTATTCTGTAGATTTGGGGTAGAATGTTATGTAGTTGCCTGTGTGGTCTAGTTGGTCTATGGTGTTGTTGAGCTCTCTTACTTCCTTGTTGATTTTCTGTTTGGATGATCTACCTATTGCTGATAGTGGAGTTTTGGAGTCACTGACTATAATGGTTTTGGTGTTTAATTCTGTTTTGTTGTCAAGTAGGTTTTGTTTTATGAATTGTGGTGCACTGTTGGGCACTTTCAGGCACAGGCTGGAGCTTTCAGGTGATGGGCCTGAGCTGCCAGGCATGGCTAAGGATCCCTGGGCTACAGGAGGCCACTTCCTCTCCAAGCCTGGCACACCTGAATGTAGGCTTTGCCCATAGCCCTGTGACCTTTGGCCAGTTGCCTAGGAAACTCCTTATCAGCCAGCAGCCTTCACTTGGCCCATCCCTCTGTGATCCTCTTTCTGCCACTACGTAGGGCACCCAACTCTCTCCCTACATGCTGGAATGAACATCCCTAAATATCAGCTAACAACCTTTGAACTCAACAATCCCCTTACAATCCTTTTCCTGCTCTCAACTGTTTATAAACCCATTTTCCTGGCAAATATACAAGCTGTTCACTGAAACTGCCTCCCGAAAGTAGTTCTTTCATCATGCTCATGGCTGCTCAAGACCCCGCTTTCCACAGTTGCCTGGACGCCTTCGAGGAACCGCCACCCTGAGGATCCAGGGACCCACAGTACACCTGTGTTTGGAGCATAAAGATTGATGATTGTGATATCCTCTTGTTGGAACATCTCCTTGATAAGTAAGAAGTGGCTTGCTTTTTTTGATAAGTTTTTGTTTGAAGTTTATTTTATTTGATATTATTATAGCAACACTTGCTTGTTTCTTATTTTGTTCACTTAGAATATCATTTTCCACCCTTTTACCCTGAGGAGGTGTCTGTCTTTAGTGGTGAGGTGGGATTCTTAAAGACAGCAGATTGAGGGGTCTATTTTTCTGACCCACCATGTTAGCTTATGTCTGTTGATGGGTGAATTAGGGCCACTACTATTTAGGGTAATTACTGTGAAGTTTGATTTAATCCCTTCCATATTGTGGTGGTTTATGTGGTTTGGTGCTTTCTTGGACTTTGTAGTTTTTTTTTGCACCTTATCTGAGTTTGGTTATTTTGAACTTATTCTTGTAGGCACTTGAAGTTGGTTGTTTTGACTCTTGTGTGTGGAGAATTCCCTGAAGTACTCTCTGTAGGCTTGGCTTTGTGTTCATATAGTTGTAGAGCTGCCTTTTATCGTGGGCCCTTTTTCTTTCCCCATCTATTATGAGGGATACTTTTGTGGGTATAGTGGTTTAGGTTGGAAGCCATAGGTTATTAGACTTTGCAGTGTTCCATTCTAGGCCCTTTTGGCTTTTAGGGTTTCCATTGAGAAGTCTGAAATAATTCTGATGGAATTACCTTTGTATGTAATGTTGTTTCTGTCTAGCTGCTTTTAGGACTTTCTCATTGGTATCAATGTTTAGAGTCTTAATGATAATATGTTTTGGCAAATTTTCCTTTGGTCCAGTCTGTTTGGTGTTCTATTAGCTTCTTTTATCTTGATGGGACTGTCTTTTGAGATAGTGGGAAAGTTTTCATCAATAATTTTGTTGAATAAGTTCTCCATGCCTTTGGTCTGAATTCTTCTTTCTGGTATACCCATGATCTGAATGTTGGGACTTTTAAGGGTATCCTGCTGTTCCCTCATGTTCTGTTCACAAGAAGTTTTGAACTTATAAAACTTTTTGGACTCATAAATTGTTTCTTTTGTCTTTCAGTTATGAAGTTCTGTCCTCCACATGACTGACTCTGTTCTTAAGAGCTACTATAGAGGTTTGGACTTGTTCAATTTGGTTTGTATTTTCTATTGCCTTTTTATGTATAATATCCTTTAATCTGTTGAGTTCCTTTTTTAAAAAAAATTTTATGTTCATTTTTTAAAAAATTTAATTTATTAGTTTTCTTTTCAGTAAATACAGGCAGTTTGGTACCATTATTTAGGCTCATCTGTGATCTACCCCTTCCCATTAGACCCTCCTTGTTAATGAAAATGGGTCGTGCATTGTGGAGTTAGCCCCTAGTTATTGGTATGATAAATGTCTCTGCAAATCATGACCCAACATGTGACTCTGACATTCTTTCCGCCCCCTCTTCCACAAAATTTCCCTGAGCCATGTTGGGTTCATTTTTGGTCTGCTTCAGTGCTGAGGTGTTGGGGGCCTCTGAGGCTCTGGCTCTCTGATTTGGTAGGAGTTGATTTTTCTCTGCGTTGGTCTCCTTCCCCTTTGTGCTGGAATCTGGTTCACAGGAAAACATCACCCTTGCTTATTTCGCCAGTTGTCCTTAGTTTCAGTTGGGCCCCTTTTGAGGTATGTTGGGGCAGCTCTCTTCTTAGGATCTGCATCTATCTGGAAAAGAGAAACAGATTCTCCAATGGAGAGTAAGTTAGCACCCAGAAAATTGAGATAACACTTACTTTTTTGATAGACAGTTTGATAGGTGTAGGCCCTCTTATACCCCGTGATTGATGGTAGCTTGATATTGTAGAATGGGCTAGTGTTTGGGTATGGTTCTGACTTGTTTCCCAGCTCCAGCTATGGGTCTAGTACCACTGAGTGGATCAGTTAGCCAAATCAAGAGCAATTGGTTCCTCACCATGACTGTGTACCACTATTGCACTTGTGTGGGCATCACATCCGGTTATTTGTTGCTAATTAGGTTAAACAATGTGTTGCTTGGACAGATCTTGGTCATTTCCCCCAGTCACCTATGTAGCACCTTCTGGCACTAGACACACTGACTGTCTGGGGACTGACTCTCTCCTGGCTTCCAGCCATGTCATTCCATTTTACGCGTCAGCTGCGTATGGAGTCTTCAGCAATAGGGTCTTACCATTGGCCTTTGATGGGTCATCAAGTACTCTGACAGAAGTCTGTCATTGTTTTGGGAAACCTTGTAGGTTTCTCTGATCAAAAGCTCATTGTGGATGGTAGGCCCAAGCTGGAGGTGGGGGTTACAGGTCAGTGTCCACTAAGAAATTGAGGAAAAACATATCTAATATACAAGAGTTAGAGAGGAGAGAGATAGAAGGGAGAGGGGGAGAGGGAGGGAGGGAAGATGTAGGAGATTTAGGTCAGTCTTGATCCTACCCTCTCCAGTGTCTTGTGGTTCAGGTGTTTCCTGTAAGGGTCTAGTGAAGGTTCAGCCATTTGGTCTGTCTTTTAGGAAGTAGAATTTTATGGTAGCATTGCCGTTTGGGTCCGGATTTTTATTTATTTATTTGAGAGTGGCAGAGAGAGAGAAAGAGGGAGAGAGAGAGAGAAAGAGGGAGAGAGAGAGGGAGGGAGAGGGAGAATATGGGCATGCCAGGGCCTCCAGCCACTGCAAATGAACTCCAGACACATGCGCCCCCTTGTGCATCTGGCTAACATGGGTCCTGGGGAATCGAGCCTCGAACCAGGGTCCTTAGGCTCCCCAGGCAAGCGCTTAACCACTAAGAAATCTCTTCAGCCCTGTTGAGTTCCTTTTTCAGTCATTTTCTGATTTTCTTAATGCTTTTTGGAGTTCATCCTTGCATTTATTTATGTCTTCATTGACCTCAGCCAGCTGATTATTAAGGTCCTCTTTTATCTTTGCTCTCCTTCAGATCACTTAACTGTCTTTGGAAGACTTCCTGGTTTTTTTTTCTGTTAGTTCTAATCTAGCAAGGGCAGCATTAATACAATTGTTGGACCTTTGTTGATTTTCTGCAAGTTCTGCTGATTGTTTGGCCAGGGTTGCATAGCTTGTGTCTTCATTTTGGGGTTTTGGTCCTGTTGTCTCTTCTATGTTTTCTTTTTTTCTTTTTAATTTTTATTAGCATTTTCCATGATTATAAAAAAATATCCCATGGTAATTCCCTCCCTCCCCACCCCACTTTCCCCTTTGAAATTCCATTCACCATCATATTACCTCCCCATCTCAATCATTGTACTTACATATATACAATATCAACCTATTAAGTACCCTCCTCCCTTCCTTTCTCTTCCTTTTATGTCTCCTTGTTAACTTACTGGCCTCTGCTACTTAAGTATTTTCATTCTCACGCAGAAGCCCAATCATCTGTAGCTAGGATCCACATATGAGAGAGAACATGTGGTGCTTGGCTTTCTGGGCCTGGTTTACCTTACTTAGTATAATCTGTTCCAGGCCCATCCATTTTTTTCTGCAAATTTCATAACTTCAATGCTTGGATCTCTGTACTTGTTATAGGTCTATTTAAGTGGTTAATCTCATCTTGATTTAATTTTGGTAAGTCATATAAATCAAGGAAATCATCCACGTCAGCGTTCCCAAGTTAGTGGAGTATATGTTCTTGTAGTATATCCCTATGATTTTCTGAATTTCTCTGGCATCTGTTGTAATGGTGCCCTTTTCATTTCCAATTTGATTGATTTGTATCTCTTCTCTCTTTTGGTCAGCTTTGCTAAGAGTTTATCAATCTTGTTTAACCTTTCAAAGAACCAACTCTTTGTTTCATTGATTCATTTTTTTGGTATCTAGTGCATTAATTTCTGCCCTAATCTTTATTATTTCTTCCTGTTTACTGATTTTTAAAATTTATTTATTAGACAGGGAGAGAGAGAGAGAGAGAGAGAGAGAGAGAGAGAGAGAGAGAGAGAGGGAGAGAATGAATATATGGGTGTCCTAGGACCTCTTGATGCTACAAAGGAACTCCAGATGTATGCACCTCTTTGTGCATCTGCCTTACATGGAACCTGGAGAATTGAACCTGGGCACTTAGGCTTCACAGGCAAGTGCCTTAACCACTAAGCCATCCCTCCAGCCCTGTCTACTGATTTTTGGTTTGTCTTATTCTTTTTTATCCAAGGTCCTAATGTGAAGCATTAAGTTGTTTACTTGCAACCTTTCTAATTTCTTTTCTTTTCTCCTCCCTCTCTCCCTCCCTCCCTCCCTCGTTCTTTCTTTCCTTCCTTCCTTCTTTCCTTCTTTCTTTCTTTCTTTCTTTCTTTCTTTCTTTCTTTCTTTCTTTCTTTCTTTCTTTCTTTCTTTCTTTCTTCTTTCTGTAGGGTTTCACTCTAGCCCAGGTTGGTCTGGAATTCACTCTGTATTCTCAGGGTGCCCTCAAACTCATGGTGATCCTCCTACCTCTGCCTCCTGAGTGCTAGGATTAAAGGCATGCACCACCACACCTGGCTCCTAATTTTATTTTTTCCTGATTTCTTAATATAGGCACTTAAAGCTATAAATTTCTCTTAGGACTGCCTTCATTGTGTCCAGAAGGTTTTGTTGTCTTCTCATTATCATTTGATTTTATGAATTGAAAATTTAAAAAATAATTTTATTTGCAAGGAGAGAGAGAGAGAGAGAGAGGGAGAAAGAGAGGAGATAGAGGGAGAATGGGTGTGCCAGGGTATCTAGCCATTGCAAACGAACTCCAGACACATGTGTCCCCTTGTGCATCTGGCTTACATGAGTCCTGGGGAATCAAACCTGGGTCCTTTGGCTTCACAGGCAAGTGCCTTTAATGCTAGGCTATCTTTCCAGCCCCGATTTTATGAAGTTTTTAAAAAATTTCTTTCTTGATTTCTTCATTGACCCATTCACATTTAGTAGTGTATTGTTTAGTGTCCATGACTTTGTGTATGCTCTATAGCTCTTCCTGATATTGATTTGTAGTTTGATCCCCTTGTTATCACACAGAGTACAAGTAATTATTTCAATTTTCCTGTATTTGTTAAGATTTGCTTTGGGTCCTGATATATGGTCTATTTTAGAGAATATTACATGTACTGCTGAAAACAGTGTGTATTCTGAAGCATTTGGGTGAAAAGTTCTGTAGATATCTGTTAGGTATATTTGTTCTATGATCTCATTTAGTGTTGTCTGTGACCTTAGTTTAATAGCATTTGTTTGATGAAATTGGGAGCCCCCATGTTAGGTGCATATATGTTTAGTATTGTAATGTCCTCCTGTTGGAGTGTGCCTTTACTCAATATAAAGTGACCTTCCTTATCTTTCCTAACTAATGTTGGACTGAAGTCTACCTTGTCAGATATTAGGATACCCACCCCTGCTTATTTTCTAAGCCCATTTTCTTGAAACACAGTTTTCCAACCTTTTACCCTAAGATAGTGTCCATCCTTTGTAGAAAGGTGAATTTCTTGGAGGCAACAAATTGAAGGATTCTGCTTTTTAACCCAGTATGCAAACCTATGTCTTTTGGTTGGGGGCATTAACACCATTAATATTAAGTGTTATTGTGAAAGGTGTGTATTTATTTTTGCCATTTTTCTTGTTTTGTAGTTCTTCAGGTTTTGCTTTTGCTGTCTTGTATTAACTAATATTTGAGTATGGTTTGTTTTTTTCCTAGGTTCCTTATATGTGTGCTTTTTTTTTTTTCTCGTTAGCATGGAGATCCTTACAAGTATTTTCTGTGGTGCTGATTTTTGTCTTCAAATATTGTTTTAGCTTGCTTTTGTTGTGGAATGTCCTTGTTTCTCCATCTATTTGAATGGATAGCTTTGCAGGATAAAGTAACCTTGATTGACAGTTGTTATCTTTCAGAACTTGGAATACATCACTCCAAGCCCTTCTGGCTGTGAAAGTTTGTGTTGAGTAATCTTCTGTAATCCTGTGGGATTGCCTTTGTATGTGACTTGATTTTTCTCTCTGCTTTCAATATATTTTCTTTGGTTTGTATGTTTGGTAGTTTTATTACAATATGGTGAGGAGAGGTTCTTTCCAGGTTTTGTCTGTTTGGTGTTCTAGAGGCTTCTTGTATCTGCACTGGCATCTCTTTCCCAATTTGGGGGAAGTTTTCTTCTATGATTTTGTTGAAAATGCCTACTATGCTGTTGGAGTGAAATTCTTCTCATTCTGCTATGTCCTGAATTCTTATGTTGATATTTTCATAATGTCCCAAATATCTTGAAACTCCTATTCATACTTTACTATTAGTTTGTCTTTTTGTTGGACTGTATTAGAGCTGCCACCTGGTCTTCTAGCTTAGATATTCTGTCCTCTCCTTCATCCATTCTACTCATGAGATTTTCTTCAGAGTTTTTTATTTCATTGACTGGGTTCTTCATTACTAGTAATTCTGACTGTTTTTTTTCTTTATTATTTCTATTTCCTTATTTATGTCTTTTATTGCCCCCCTTATTTCATTAATTTGGTTTCCTGTGTCTTCTTTCATTTCTTTGATTTCCTTTTTGATTTCTTTGAACATATTTATAATAATTTTTTTGAAATCTTTCTCAGGAATTCCTCTAAATCTGGTCTGTTGAAATTTCTAAGTCAGCCTGTGACCAAATGAGACCCATCTCTAACGAATGACAGAAGAGGAAACAAAGGCACTATTAACGAGGAAGCAACAAACAACAAGCCCAGAATATAGCTTATTTTAGAATGGCAAGTCTGACCATCCATCAGATTTAACATATAATTTATCCTGACATGGAAGGTGCAATTAGCAGTTCTGATTCAAGCCTATATGCCAAGCTTATTTGGTGGGTACTGATCTGGGGTGATCCTAGTTAGTTTTGAGATGGTTTTGGTCTCAATTATGCTGTGCTCCTGTTTGGGTTCCTCTTTGTTGTGCTGTGCTGTGGGTTCAGGTAGGCTGGCTGGGTCGCTGGATCAATGGTCTGATCGCTTGTGCTGGATGCTGTGTAGGTGAGCTCCTTTCCCCAGGACTCTGGTACTTGCTTGTATTTGTGCTGGTGGTGTAGGAGGGGAGGCTATAGATAGTGCCTGAAGTTCTCCCACTGGTCCTCATGATCCACTTCCTCATGAGCTGCTCCTCCGTTGGTCCCTGCTATCCTCCCTTCACATTCACTGAGTTTGTGATGAGCTTCGATGTGAGTGGAGAATCCCCTCACCTGGTTTTTCTTGCAGCTCAGGCTGAGCCTTGCGGCTCTGGACACATGGACCTGGTGCCACTGCTGCTGGAGCCACTTCTGTGGACTTTAGATACTCTCAATCTCTTCTACTTCTCTGCTACATCTGATAATTTCTTATACTCCTCACTTTTTAGTACAAGAGTGTATTTTGATGGGTTTATTTTTGGCTTTTTCTTTCCTAGACTGCTTTGGCATGGTTCCTACACCACCATCCTAACCAGAAGTGTGTGACCTCATTTAATCTAGATAAATCTCTATTTTTGCCAGGATGACCTGTTAATTGATGATAGTGGGTCTTGAAGTCACCCACCACAACTGTGTTTGGTGTTATCTGTGACCTTCCTTATCTTTCCTAACTAATGTTTGTCTGAAGTTCAACCTGTCAGGTATTAGGATAGCAACACCTGCTTGTTTTCTAGGCCCATTTGCTTGAAACACCATTTTGCATCCTTTCACCCTAAGATATTGTCCATCTTTTGTGGAAAGGTGAGTTTCTTGGAGGCAACAAATCAAAGGATCCTACCTTTTAACCTAGTCTGCAAACCTGTGAATTTGGTTGGGGCATTGAGGCCATTGATATTGAGTTATCATTGAAAGGTGTGTATTTATTCTTGCCATTTTTCTTGTTTTGTAGTTCTTCTGGTTTTACCTTTGCTATCTTGTATTAACCAGTATTTGAGTATGGGTTGTTTTTTCCAGGTTCCTTATGTGTGTACTTTTCTTTCTCTTCAGCATGGAGGACCCTTTCAAGTATTTTTTGTAGAGCTGGTTTGGTATATTCATATATTCTTTTAGCCTGTTTTTCTTGTGGAATGTCCTTATTTCTCCATCTATTTGAGTACATAGCTTTGCAGTATAAAATAATCTTGGTTGACAGTTATCTTTCAGAACTTGGAATACATAATTCCAAGCCCTTCTGGCTTTGAAAGTTTTTGTTGAGTAATATGCTGTTATTCTGATGGGCTTTCCTTGTATATGATTTGATGCTTCTAACTTCTTTCAATATATTTTCTTTGGTTTGTGTGTTTTGTAGTTTAATTAAAATATGACTATGAGAGCTTCTTTCTTGATTTTGTCTGTTTGAGATTCTATATGTTTCCTGTATCTTTCTGGCATCTCTTTCCCTATTTGGGGGAACTTTTCTTCTCTGATTTTGTTGAAAATGCCTTTTATGCATTTATAGTGAAATGCTACTGTTTCTACTATGCCCTGAATTCTTATGTTTGATCTCTTCATAGTGTTCTAGATGTCTTGAAATTCCCATTTATGCCTTCCTGTTAGTTTGTCTTTCTGTTTGTTGGAGTGTGTTAGATCTGCCACCTGGTATTCTAATTTAGATATTCTGTCCTCTCTTTGATCCACTGGTGAGGCTTTCTGTAGAGTTTTCTATTTGACTTACTCTGTTTTTATTTCTAGTATTTCTGATTGATAGCTTTTCCTTATTTCTATTTCCTTACTCATGTCTTATAGCAATCTCCTTATTTCATTAAGTTTGTTTCCTGTGTTCTCCTTCAGGAGTTTGTTTTGCTTCTTTGATTCCTTTGTTTTCTTTTTGATTTCTTTGAATTTAGATAAAATAATTTTTTTAAAAATCTTTGTCAGGCATTTCACCTAAAACAGTGCGACTGGGGGTTATTTCTGATGGATTTATAATTTTTTGTGGGATTGTATTGTCTTGATTCTTTGTGTTTCTTGTAATATAATGTAGAGATTTTTGCATCTTGAGTTAATTTGATGCTTGGGTTTTCTAATTATCTGCGGTGTTTTTAGCCATGTAAATCCAATTATATATGTCTTCAATGTAGGAGTTTAAGGTGTTGGTTGTATCTTTTATACTCTAAGATAAACAGCATAAGCAACCTTAGGTGTTGAGTTTGCCTGCTATTCAAGTACTATAGTCGACTGGCAAATTCTAAAATTCAACTGAGCAATATAGACATCTGGTCAAAACCAGCACAGAATATTTATACAAGTGTGGAGATTAACCTAAACAGATAATCTAACGAAGCCAAAGTCCCTAAGGGTGTGTGTTGCTCTACACCCTTAATTCTGTCAATGAGGAGGTTGAGATTTCTAGTCTGAAATGGATTCCACATGAGCCTGGGGCTAGTCAGAACCTTCCCTGAAGTGACTTAAGAAAAGTCAAAGGCCCTATAAATCAGGAAACCTCAATGGCAACAATAGTCAACACCAACATACAGCTAATTTGAGAATGGTAGAGCCAACCAAAAATACATAATTCAAATGTAATACATAACCTTTCCTGACATGCAAAGAGAGATTAGCACTTCCAGTGCAGACATATGCATCTGGCTTTATACAAATATACAAGCATACAAAGAAGCCTTTTGAGATGGCTTCCAGTGTCGCCAATGCTACATGCCCACCTTGATCTCTCTCAGTGCTGGGCAGTTGGAGGTGAATGAGTTCTCTGGATGCTCACAGCCCTGATGATTGGGGGATAGGAGCCTATGCAGGGTGCCTGGAGGTGTACTCGAGCTTCTCAGCTGGTCCCATTTGTATCTCCTTCAGCAGCTGCTCAACTGGCCCCTGCTGTCTTCCCCTTCAAGTTTCCTGACTTTGCAAGGAGGCTGATGTGAGTGGAAAATTCCTTCACTTTGTTTCTGCTCCTGCAGCTTGGTGCTGCTAGGTGGGTGGGTGGGATGTCTGGTGGGCTTGCAAATCAGGGCTGCATGTGCCTTGCTTGGATTCTGGCCAGTTTTCTCCTTTCTGCAAGTGCTTGGTCTCATTTTTTATTTTTGAGTGACTTTTTTCTTGAGACAGACTCTCATTCTAGTCCAGGCTGACCGGAAGCTCTATATCACAGGCTGTCTTCAAACTCACATGTGCCATCTTACCTCAGCCTCATAAGTGCTGAGATAAAAGGCTTGAACCACCATGTCTGGTGAAGGGTCTTTATTTTATTTTCCTTCTGTGTGTTTGTGTGCAATGTGGTATGGGTGCATAGCTTGGTAAATGCACATATATGTGCCCTTATGGCATCACATAAGCAAGCATACCTAAGGGGTTTGGCTGGGGTGCAACTTAAGGTGTCCCACATCATGGGTCCATTGCTCTTTTAACTGGTCTTGTTTTGAGACAGAGTATCCTTCTACTGATTCCAGAGCTATAGAACTCAGAAGATTCTTGTGTATCTGTGCCCCTTATGAACTGGGTTTACTAGAAAATGTAGCCATCCACAGCTGTGCACCTGGGATCTGGAACTTGGAACTCAGGCCATTATGTGTGTGTAGGAAGTGCACCCAACTATGCTGAACCATTTCCCCAGCCTCTTAGTGTCTTTTCAAAAAATCTCCACTCATGGGGCTGGAGAGATGGCTCAGCAGCTAAAATTCTCCGCTCGTGTATATATATATATCAAATACTGGTTGTTTGTGTTTGTGTATTGCTCAGTTTGTATCAAGTCTGAGATCCTCAGAGAAGGAGTATGGAGGAGGTGAGATAGCAAATTCCAGGAAGTCTCCAGAGCAGCAGTGAGTGGCCACACTCTTTCCAGGCTCACCCAGCACATTCTTTGTGGGTAGTCTTCTATAACAAATCCTAACAAAGGTGGCCAGAGACCAAGTTCAGAGTTACTTGACACAATGATGGCACAGTCATGTGAGAGGTTACAAGTTTATTTATTTATTTATTTGGTTTTTCAAGGTAGGTCTCATTTTAGCCCAGGCTGACCTGGAATTTAATATGTAGTCTCATGGTGGCCTTGAATTTATGGAGATCCTCCTACCTCTGCCTCCCAAGTGCTGGGATTAAAGGTGTGTGCCACTGTGCCCAGCTTCTGACATGTTCATTTAAAGCTCACTGGAAATATAGTCATGGAAATCCACTGTGCAGCCAGCTGACCAACTAGTTACCTTTTTAAAGGCATGCTCAGGCCCTTATTGCTATTCCATCCCTTAAATAGGCAGGGCTCTGGATGCCTACTGCCATATGACATCTCATTTGTTAAAATATGTACCTTATTTGACCAGTGTGGACATCTGCATCACCCTCATTTAGGTGGCCACTATCCACACTCGCAACCAGCTTGTGACCAGATAAGTGGGTCCTCCTGTCATGGGAAACTACCCAGTTATGGGCTCACACATTAGAAGAGGCACATACATAGAAGCCAGTTCCTTTATGGTTAATACATAGCAGGCTTCCACACCTTTCCATAACTGTGACCAGAATCCTGTTAGTATATACCCTTTAACTATTGTCACAGAGTCCAGCTAAAGCCTAGGTCATGCACTGACAAGTCCAGCTAGAAGAACAGACAGATGTAGAGCCTGGGCTACAGAACATCTGGCATCCAGGAAGGCCTCTTTTATTTTTTGTTTGGTATGTGTGTATGTGTGGTGTCACACCATCCTAGGGTACTCCTTTCCTACACAGGACCTGTAGGGGATGTTTGTTCCTTATAAAGGCTAGGTTCTATAGTCTTTAGTAGTTGTTACAGTCAGGTTAGTGGCTGCTGCCTATCCTGGGGGACACAAGACTTCTTGTTCTGCTGTCAGGGTGCTTGTACACAGCATTCCTCGCTGCATTACTTAAACCAAGGCTAGGGGTAGTTCATGCTTTAATCCCAGCACTCTGTGACTGTGGTAGAAATATCACCATGAGTTCACGTCAGCCAAGGCTACAGAGTGAGTTTCAGGTCTCCTTGGGCAAGAGTGAGACCCTTTCTATATAAAAAAATCGTAACTCTTAGTAGGTATCTGAGCTATTACTGACTTGGAGGTAGTCAGCTAGAATTTTATACATTCCAAGATGGGGGTTTACAGTCAGTACAAGGACCTTTCTCTGGCCTGTAATGGATTCAAAAGCCAGTGATGGGCAAACAGCCTGACCCATGACTGAGACTAGAATCTTATATGTATTTATCCATCCTTTGCCACAAACCTGAGCCCACTCTAGCTGTGTTAACACAAGTCAATATCTAATGACTTGGTACGCTTATTTCACCCCACACATGGTAGCAAGTACAGGTTGGCTTGGCATCGTTCATTTACTCTCAGGCAGCCTTCCATATAGGGAGTATAAAGGCCATAGTACCTGAGTTAAATGAGGAATATATGTGCTGTAATATCTTAAAAGCACCACCAATGTTTGCAATTGTTTCATAGTTATTGGTCAGGGGCACATCTATATCTTGTCCACCATGGCCTTTGGGGTTCTCCCAGTCTCACCTGGCCAGACAACTCTCAAAAATTTGACCGACAATCCAGGTTCCTGAAAGTAGGGCATGTTCATAGTCCATCTCCATTCTCTGTAGTGGCAGCACAATATCATCAACAGAGTGAAACAAGGCAGCAGGATTTGGCTCCTTCCAAGTGCCCAAATCCTGGTCCAATAGCCAACGGCAGATTGCCAGGCTCAGTGGGCTGTCCAGCCGCAGCAGGGTCCATCAGGAAGTCAGACCTACTTTGCTTTACCCAGCGTGGTACAGGTAACACTTGTCGGGGAGGTCATGGTGAGGGTGCCCTCACCATTGGTTTATCACTCAAACCTGGAGTTGAAACTCACCTGCTGACCTCAACAAAGTGACAGAATGTCCATCATGGCCAACACTTGTGGGAATTTGTGTGGGACCCATCATTCAGCCACCCCCACTCAACCAGGCACTTCATTCAGTTCTGCCCCTAGTCTAGTAAAGTCAAATGAAGTTCAAGGCACCAACAATCAGAAAAGCCTGTAGACAGACCCACCTGGTCCTGTCAACAGTGTGGTAGCATCTTTTTGCTCCCCTTTCAGAACTTCTGGTGTGACTGTGTCACAGACAGATGACATCACAATGTCAGCAAGACTGATATGTTCACCCAAGCCTATATAAAGTCTGGAACATAGATATATTATGCTCACCAAATAACCCTCTAAATACCTATATTTACAAATGTATAAATTTATGCCTACATATATAAATGCTACTCTCACTTTAAGGTAAAGAAGCTTCTTTTTCTCAGATGGTTGTGACCACTGGGGAGACTCAAAATTCACAAAAGTGTCAAGAAGTGACAGTGGAGCATTCAGCACAGAGACATTTCTATCACACCCTTCAAGGGACCACTGTGGAAGAGGTGGCATAAAGAACAAAGGAAGGGGAGAAGTGCTATGCAATGCTATCTTCCAGACACATTATGGACTCAATAGTCATGACCTCACAGTGGCTGATGCTACCTACACAAAAGCTGAAAATAGGAGGAAAAAAATGATGACTTCAAAATTGAAGAGAGACTAATTGGAAAGAAGGGATTCAATGGAGGGGAATTTTGGAGGGAAATGGAGGGTGTTAGGAGAGGAATGTGATATGGTATACTGTTTATATGAATAACTATGTATAAAAAGTTTTAATACATGTTTTAAAATTTATTTGCATGTGTGTGTGTGTATGTGTGTGTGCATGTGCATATGAGTGCACGCATGGGTGCCAGGTTCTCTTGTTCAAATTGAATGCCTGTCTGGTTTTACAAGTTTGGCTGGGGAATTGAACCCCTTAACTTCTGAGCCATCTCACCAATTTCAGTACTACTTTTTCACACTTGTAGAGAAGCCCAAATTGTACTCTGTAATAGTCTTTTGTTCTTGGGAATCCTGATCATTTGAGCCCAGGGGCTGCTTTATCTCAACTTTCTGTAGGACCAAGTCCATAGATGAGGTCCAGTTGCTTACATCTCAGGCAATCTCCTTGCCTCATGCCACAGATTGCAGCATAGTCGTTAACCATTGAGGGAGTGAAATGTCTGTGCTAGCTGACATCTGTTTTAGATACCTGTCTCAGAGGGGAAGTTGTGATGGATCCAGGCTGTTCCATTCCATCTGGGGTCATCTCTATTTGCCTCTCCCCCCACAGATGCAGTGGCCAGTGGGGATAGTCTCTTGAGCTACTGCTGTATCTGCTTGGTTAGTTCTTAAAGCCCTTTGGGGATGTACTGGTGGGAGTAGCCTGTTGTTGCACCCTAGGGCCTATGGCATTCCCCCTGAGCACAAGGGTTGCTCATCTGGGGACTGGGAGCACAGGAGGATGGAGGAAGAGGGAATTGCCTCCATCTCTTTTTAAATTTTTATTTATTTGAGAGAAAGAGGGAGGAGGGAAAGAGAGAGAGAGAGAGATAGAGAGAATGGGCATGCCAGGACCTCCAGCCATTGCAAACGAACTCCAGATGCATGCGCCATCTTGTGCATCTGGCTTATGTCAGTCCTGGGGAATCCAGCCAGGGTCCTTTGGCTTTGCAGGCATGTGTCTTAACCGGTGAGCCATCCCTCCAGCCCTGCCTCCTTCTCTTTATATATATATATATATATATATATATATATATATATATATATATTTTTTTTTTTTTTTTAATTAACATTTTCCATGATTATAAAATATATCCCATGGTAATTCCCTCCCTCCCCACCCCCAAACTTTCCCGTTTGAAATTCCATTCTCCATATTACCTCCCCATTACAATCATTGTAATTACATATATACAATATCAACCTATTAAGTATCCTCCTCCCTTCCTTTCTCCACCCTTTATGTCTCCTTTTCAACTTACTGGCCTCTGCTACTAAGTATTTTCATTCTCACGCAGAAGCCCAGTCATCTGTAGCTAGGATCCACATATGAGAGAGAACATGTGGTGCTTGGCTTTCTGGGCCTGGGTTACCTGATTTAGTATAATACTTTCCAGGTCCATCCATTTTTCTGCAAATTTCATAACTTCATTTTTCTTTACCGCTGAGTAGAACTCCATTGTATAAATGTACCACATCTTCATTATCCACTCATCTGTTGAGGGACATCTAGGCTGGTTCCATTTCCCAGCTATTATAAATTGAGCAGCAATAAACATGGTTGAGCATGTACTTCTAAGGAAATGAGATGAGTCCTTTGGATATATGCCTAGGAGCGCTATAGCTGGGTCATATGGTAGATCAATCTCTAGCTGCTTTAGGAACCTCCACACTGTTTTCCACAATGGCTGGACCAGATTGCATTCCCACCAGCAGTGCAGAAGGGTTCCTTTTTTTCCACATCCCTGCCAACATTTATGATCATTTGTTTTCATGATGGTGGCCAATCTGACAGGAGTGAGATGGAATCTCAATGTAGTTTTAATCTGCATTTCCCTGATGACTAGTGACGTAGAACATTTTTTTAGATGCTTATATGCCATTCGTATTTCTTCCTTTGAGAACTCTATTTAGCTCCTTAGCCCATTTTTTGATTGGCTTGTTTGATTCCTTATTATTTAACTTTTTGAGTTCTTTGTATATCCTAGATATTAATCCTCTATCAGATATATAGCTGGCGAAGATTTTTTCCCATTCTGTAGGTTGCCTCTTTGCTTTTTTCACTGTGTCCTTTGCGGTGCAAAATCTTTGTAATTTCATTAGGTCCCAGTGGTTAATCTGTGGTTTTATTGCCTGAGCAATTGGGGTTGTATTCAGAAAGTCTTTGCCAAGACCAATATGTTGAAGGGTTTCCCCTACTTTTTCCTGTAGCAGTTTCAAAGTTTCCGGTCTGATGTTAAGGTCTTTAATCTATTTGGACTTAATTCTTGTGCATCCTGCCTCCTTCTCTTTAACCAGGGACAGTGACTGCAACTCCTCCTACAGTGCCCGCATCTGCACTTCCAGCTCTTCTAGCACACGATGCAGCTCGCAAATGCAAGGCTGCTCAGCGAAAATCTCCCTGTGTTGCTTCCTCATCCAGGTGCAGCCAAGCAGCCCTCCTCCAGTACTTGCTGGGGAGTGGGTATGCTGGCCTTGATCTCTTCCAGTGCCTTGCTCAAGACCTCTGGCATGGGATCTGTGTGGCCACAAACTACAAACACTGCAAAGCTATGGCCACAGGGTACCACAGTCCTGTGGGAGGCTGCCTCCCACCTGAGCAAAGATCAGTGAGGAGAGAGTGACTTCTGTTCCTGGATCTTACTGACTATGCTTTATGTCAGCAAATGAGTGCCCATGAAATGATGTTTGTACATCCCCATAATCCAAGGTCTTTTAACTGAGCCATAATACCCCAAAATAACCTCAACAAAAACCCATAATGGCATTCACACTGCAAAAGATGGCATTGGGCACAGCAAAGAAATATTCAGCCAATACAAGGTTTAAACAAGGCAAACATCAAACTCTAGAGCTCCAACTCCAACAACTCTAGTCAATGACAAATCTCCAAGTCTGATAATTCTAACTAGCAACAAGTCTCTGGAATTCCAGTTCTGTCCTTCCAGCTAGGCTAATCACAGTTCTGGAAAACTTCATCTGGGGTTGGCAGGTCTCCTTGGCAGCCATCTCCTGGTACCCACATCTCTACTGGGTCTCCACTGCTATCCATGGCGTGTTCTCATGGCCCCTTAGGGTCTCTATGCAGGCATCCAGATTCTTCCAATCAACAGACATGGATTAGGGCTGGAGAGATGGCTTAGCAGATAAAGTGCTTGCCTGCAAAATCTAAGGACCCAGGTTTGATTCCCCAGAACTTATGTAAGCTAGATGCACATGGTGGTGCAAGCATGTAGACTTTGTTTGCAGTGACTGGATGCCCTGGTACACCCATTCTCTCTCTCCCTCTCTCTCGAATAACTAAATAAAAATAAAATATTAAAAAAAAAACACTTCAAGATATAGGCATAGTTCAGGACTTTCTGAATAGACCACATAAACTTAGGAAATAATGCCAATTGTTGACAAATTGGTTATCATGAAAGAGTAAATGTTTTCACCAGAAAATTACCCCATCATTAAATCTCAGTAAATGTGGTGTATGCTATATTTAAAACTTAAAGACATGATTGATTGGATTAACATCTGACAGTTATTAGAAATGTTAAATTTCTGATTATGTTGTTGAGAATCACTGTTCAAATTTACCTCCACATATTTTTCTTAGTCTGATTAGTAATACAACTAAAAATTGTAGAATTCTGTTTTTGCACATCTCTACAATTAACTATTTTCCATTATTTTAATCTTAATGCTCTTCATCTTTCATTAGTTCTATGCAAATTTCAACCTAATAAAACTTTGTTGGGCTGGAGGGAATGGCTTAGTGGTTAAGGTGCTTGTCTGTAAAGTCAAAGGACCCAAGTTTGATTCCCAGGACCCATGTAAGCCAAATGCATATAGAGTTTGTTTACAGTGACTGAAGGCCCTGGCTTGCCCATTCTATCTGCCTCTTTTTCTCTATCTCTCAAAAATAAAATAAATTTAAAAAGAAATTATTTATAAAAAATTATAGAAAATGGTCTGGGAGATTGCTCAGTGGTTAAAGGCATTGGCTGAAAATCCTGCTGGCCCAGGTTCAATTCCCAGAACCCACATAAAGCCAGATGCACAAAATGACATATGCATTATATTTGTTGCCAGCAGCAAGAAGCTCTGGCCGCCATATTCTTATTTGCTCTTTCTGCTTCTTTTTTTTTTTTCTCTCTCTCTCTCTTTCTCTTAAATAAATAATAAATAAAATATTTAAAAAACTATCTTAAAAAAACAAACAACAAGAAGCCCAGTGTGGTGGTGCACACCTTTAATCCCAGTACTGGACAGGCAGAGGTAGAAGGATTATTGTAAATTTGAGGCTACCCTGAGACTACATAGTGAATTCCAGGCCAGCCTGGGCTAGAGTGAGACCCTACCGCAAAAAAAAAAGAAAGAATTTTGACCAAAGGATGTTTAAGTAAAAATGTTTTGGTATGCTAATTTTTATCTACAGTTTTTTTTCATAAGTGAGATTTTAAAATGGCTTAGGAAATGCATTGTAGAGGTTTACAGTTAAAAGGAATGTTTCAAATATGTGAAAGAAGGTTAAATGAAAGCTGATCATGGTGGTGCACAATTGTAATTCCAGCACTCAGGAAGCTGAGGTAGATGGATTACTGTGAGTTCAAGATCAGCATGGACTATAGTGTAAGTTCCAGGTCAGCTTGAGCTGGAGTGAGACTCTGATTCAACAAAACACAAAACAAAAGGAATTTGTGTTTGAGGCAGGTTCTTTTTTAAAGATTTATTTTTATTTATTTATTTATTAGAGGCAGAGAGAGGAAGAGACAGAGAGGGAGAGAGAGAAAGAGAACGGACACACCAGGGCCTCTAGCCACTGCAAACAAACTCCAGACACATATGCCACCATGTGCATCTGGCTTATGTGGGACCTGGAGAATTGAACCTGGGTCCTTAGGCTTCACAGGCATATGCCTTAACCACTAAGCCATATCCCCAGCCCATGAGGCAGGTTTTTTTTTTTCTTGAAAAGCAGAAAAATATTTAATCAATGTATACACATTGGAAGAGAAACAAAAAAGAGGTCCAGTGATACCCCCCAAGTAAATCTTTGATGTCCTGACATGAGGTTTAGGTTTAAATAGAGGGCAATAGGTATGCAAAACTAAGCAATCCTGGTCATGGTATGGCCCACCCATCATGAACTCATCATTATCTTGGCTCTGGTCTCTACTACAGGGTAGTCTGAGATGTTGTCAGAATGACATAAAAATCCCTTGATGGGAGACAAGTTCCTCCTTGACTGGTACCAGGCATTATCCTTTTTTTCTGCCAAGATAATATTTCTGGGAAGGTTCCAGTTCCTTTGGGGTCCCTTGTTTCAATAGTCAGGTAACCAAAGGGAGGAGCACTATTGTCTCTTTAGAATGTCCCCATTCCTGCGAGGACTAGCTTTTGTCTTTGGCTATAGAATAGGGCCTAAGTGTCAGTATCTCAGTGTTGAGCTGAGGTCTCAAGGTCCCTCAGAGTTTCTGCTTGTCCTCTGGGTCTCTGCCATCATAAAATGACTGTGCCCCAGGAGGATGAGACACACACAGAACCAAGCCTGTACTCACTAAACAAAAACAGGAATGAGAAATACCACTGCTTCACAGCTGTGATTTCGTGTTGTTTTGCAGCCGAAGCAGAGTGTTACCTGGGGAGACATGACGATGATGGAGTATAGCCTTAGTGTAAAGTATGGGAGGAGAGGGCTGTGATGCATGGCGTCTTTTCCTAGCATAGCTGCAGATGTGCTGGTCTCTCAGCAGCAGGACTTGTCCCAGTGGGGAGCCAGGTTCTGCTCTAGGCCTCTCTGCTCTGAAATGCCCTGCTGTACTTAACTTAAGAGACAGGCTCATCTCTTTCAGGTTTTGCTGTTTATTTCCCTTACTCATCCCATGAAGTTAAGTGATGAGGCAGGTTTTTATTGTGGCAAAACATGTTTGTTTACACAATACCAAAACACAATAGTTGCATGAAAACATTACAGAGGCTTTAATGTTGTTAAACAGGGAATTTTCAGTTATTATGATCTTAAAGAACAATCACCACATATGGAGTGTTATCGACCAAAATGTTAACATGTTTTCCCCATTCATTCCTGTAGTAATGGATATAACCCATGTCTCCTTCATACCAGGCAACTATACCATTGAGCTATATACTTCTACTCTATACCTGTACTGTTTTTTCTTTTTCTTTCTTTCTTTCTTTTTTTTTTTGTGAGGCAAAGTATTGGGTAAAAGGAAAGAAAAAGAAGAAAGTTGGTGCCAGAGTTCGGGATCTCAAGATGTAGCCTGATTGTACTCTTAATTAGCGGGCAAACCATCCAGAAAATAAAGTAGAAAGGGTCCCCCGAGAGCCTGTGGCTGTGATCCTGATGAAGCATCTCCTTCACTCTGCCTGATGTTTCTCATGCAAGTGAATGCTGGCGAACTCTGAAATGGAGCTACAGTGTGTGAATTGTAGAAGGCAGACTATGTGTATGTGGATGTACTTCAGTTGGTAGAGCATTTGCCTAGCATGAATGATGGCCTGGGTTCAATCCCCACAGCAGTATAAACAGATGTGCTTTTGTAATCCTGGCACTTTGAGACAGAGGTAAGAGGATCAAAAGTCCAAGGCTACTCTTGGTTATACAGGGAGTTTTAGACTAGAATGGCTTGCATGAAACCCTATCTCAGAAAAAAGAAAAAAAAAAGGTCACAAAATTACCCATGTTAACACAATTCAAGGAAACCATTTTCTACTGTAGATTATATTATAGTATTACGGGTCTCTCCTTTAAAGCAAAGTCCATTATTCAAAGATAGCTAGAAGGAATGACAAATAAGGAAAAAATAATTTAAAAAATTCAAATGAGGGCTGGAGAGATGGCTCAACAATTATAGGTGCTTGTTTACAACCCTGATGGCCAAGGTTTGATTCCCCATTGTCCATGTAAAGCCAGATGCACAAGGTGGCACATGTATCTGGGGTTCTTTTGTAGTGGGAGGAGTCCCTGGTGTGCCCATTCATTCACATTCTCTCTTCTCTCTCTCTCTCTTTCTTTCTCTCTCTCTCTCCCTTCAAATAAATAGTAAATAAAATACTTGAAAGATATTTTGAAAAAAATTCAAATGAGAACATATGATAAATTTGTCACACATACATTTATGTCAACTAATTATTATGGAATACAGAATAAGATGTTATTTGCCTTACCCAAAATAAACTTTCAATCAGAATGAATAATTGAGCCAGGAATGTTGAATACCCATAATTCCGCTCAGGAGGCTAAGGCAAAGGACTGTGAATTCAAGGACAATTTGGACTACCTAGGGAGTTTGTGTTTCAAAAAATTATAAAAGAATGATTAAAGTATACAGTGGGTAAAGAAACTCTAGTGCAAAAGGGAAGAGAAAAATCCTAAACATGACCAAATTTTTACTTTTCTTGTTAGGTTTAAATTGTATTTTACTAAGACTAGGTCTCATGGATGACCCCACAAACTTCTGTTATTTTTTTTGTTCATTTTTTTTGTTCATTTTTTATTTATTTATTTGAGAGTGACAGGACACAGGGAGAAAGACAGATAGAGGGAGAGAGATAGAATGGGCGCGCCAGGGCTTCCAGCCACTGTAAAAGAACTCCAGACGTGTGCGCCCCCTTGTGCATCTGGCTAACGTGGGACCTGGGGAACCGAGCCTTGAACCGGGTCCTTAGGCTTCACAGGCAAGCGCTTAACCGCTAAGCCATCTTTCCAGCCCAACCCCACAAACTTCTGAATCAAGATGTCCAGTTGCTGGTGCTCAGGATCAATCCTGGGGAGGGACTCATGTTTGGTAGCCAAGTACTTTACCAATTGATTTCCATTCCTAGCCTGAAATTATCACTATTCAGTGGCTCACGATAAGACAATTAAAAAGATAGAAATAAAAAAAAATTATACTAGATACTTCGCCTATGAATATAATCAACTTTAAGAAAAGAAAATTGTAGTGACAAACTTAATGAAAACATTACTTACTTAACTTGTGTACTACTGCTTAATGAGGGCCTAGAATTATCTCACCTCAATATTAATGGGAAAAATAGAAATCCATAGTCAAGAGAAAGACTTTTTAAGAATAAGCAACTGACATAAACAATAAATGTCATAATTTCTTTAATTACATGAATTTCCTAGAAAAATACACATGAGCTAATTTCTATGAAGCTTCCCAATATTATCCACCTTTATAAAAAATAACTCTTGTGGCTGTCTCATATGAGTTTATAATTTCACATGAGAAGGAATAACATGAGTAATTAAAAACAAAGGAAAACTTTTCATCATTTTTCACTTTTATAAGGTGTGCATGTACAAGTTTATAAGGATATAAACCATTGGAGGTTTTCCCAAAGTTCTTACATTCCTCAAATTTCTATCTGCTCAGCATCTGCTGGTAGTTTCCAGATAAGCCAAACAACTGAAGGGTACTCCATATTCTTTACATAGGGTACAGTTTTCTTTTATATGCTTAAGTGATCTCAAAACATTGTGTTACCACTGAAGGCTTTCCCACCATTTACAAGCACAGGGTGCCACTCTAGTATGAGTTCTTTTTTAATTTTTAAAAAAAATTTTTTTTTTTTATTTAGAGTGACAGACACAGAGAGAAAGACAGATAGAGGGAGAGAGAGAGAGTGGGCGCGCCAGGGCTTCCAGCCTCTGCAAACAAACTCCAGACGCGTGCGCCCCCTTGTGCATCTGGCTAAAGTGGGACCTGGGGAACCGAGCCTTGAATCGGGGTCCTTAGACTTCACAGGCAAGTGCTTAACCGCTAAGCCATCTCTCCAGCCCGTAGTATGAGTTCTTTTTAAAATATTTTCTTTCTTTATTTATTTGAGAGAGAGAGAGAGAGAGAGAGAGAGAGAGAGAGAGAGAGAGAGAGAAAATGGGCATGCCAGGGCCTCCAGCCACTGCAAATGAACTCCAGACACATGTGCTCCTTTGTGAATGTGGCTTACCTGGGTCTTGGAGAGTCAAACTGGGATCCTTTGGCTTTACAGGTAAATTCCTTAATTGCTAAGCCATCTCTCCAGCCCCAGTATGAGTTCATTCTGGTGTTCACAACCAAATCACTGAACATTTTTCCACACTTTATATCTACACTGTTTCTCTCGGGAAGAGTCCATATCTTCAAAGGGCAATGGGACAACTGAAAATTTTATTACATTATTTTCATCTAAAGGATTATTGTACATCATGAGTTCTCCCATGTATGAGAAAGAAACAGGATCACTTGAATGCTATATCACACTGTTGACATTCCTGTTTTTTCACCAGTGAGGATCCTTTCATGTATTCAAACAGAACTGGAAAAATGAAGGTTTTGCCACACTTCTAACTTTCATAATGCTTCTCTCCAGTGTGAGTGCTTTCAGTCCTCCCATGCACTCAAAAAGAGCTAGAACACTGATGTGCTTACCGCATTGCGTACATTCATAAAATTTATGTCCAGTGTGAATCTGTTCATGCATTTGGAAGGAACTAGAGCAACGGAAAGCTTTACTATACTGTTTACACTCATAGGGTTTCTCTCCAGTATGAGTCCTTTCATGTATTCCAGCAGAACTGCAACAACTGAAGGCCTTACCACACTGTTTACATACACAGGGCTTCTCTCCAGTGTGTGTTCTCTCATGAATTTTAAATGAACTGGGGCAATCCAAAGCTTTTCCACATTCCTTACATTTATAAGGCCCATTTCCAGTGTGCATCATCATATGTCTTCAAAAGCTTGGACAAAAAAATGAATGCTTTTCCACATTCCTTACAATCATATGGCTTCTCTCTGGGATTAATTCTTTCATGTTTGCACAAGGAACTTGAAAAACTGAAGACTTTGCCACACTGTCAACATTTATATGGCTTTTCTCCAGTGTGAATTCATTCATGTCTTTGTAAGGATGCAGGACTACTGAGGGCTTTCCCACACTCCACACTGCTTACACTGATACGGTTTTTCTCCAGTGTGAGTCCTTTCATGTATTTGAAAAGTCTGGTAACATGTGAAAGCTCTGCCACACTGCTCATTCATAGGAGTGAGTTCTCTCATGCTTTTGAAATGAACTAGAATGACTAAAAGTTTTCTCACAGTCTTTATCTTTATATGGTTCCTCTCCTGTATGCATTCTCATGTGTCCTCAATAGGTCATGTGATAAATGAAGGCATTGCCACATTCCTTACATTCATAGGGCTTCTCTCCACTGTGTATTATTTTGTGTTTCTGAAAGGAATTGGGCCAATTGAAAGCTGTCCCACATTGCTTACATTTGTAGGGCTTCTCTCCAGTATGAGTCCTTTCATGTATTCTAAATAAACTCCAAAATTTGAATGTTTTCCCTCATTCCTTGCATTCACATGACTTTCCTCCATATTTGTGGAACTGATATGGTTTGCATTCAGTATGAGATTTCATGTACTTTTTAAGAGATGAGTGACACATGTGCACTTTTCCACACCCACTGATTTCATGGGGTTCTACTCCTGGAAGAGTTTTCTTGTTCTGTTCAAGAGCTGATACCTGGCTGAAGGTTTCCCCACACTGACTTTCTTTCACAGGATCTGGTTCCTACATGGCCTCTATAAAAATATGAAGATCATATTGTTGGTGGCTTAGTTATTAATTTTCAAATTTTTATTAAATATGATATAACCTGCAATAGGCAAACTTAGACTTTTACAGTATTCAAGGAGCATGAATTTAATGAATGTTCTGGAAGACTTTAATTGCATCAAAAGTTTTAACCTCACCAGGTGTGGTGGCGAATGCCTTTAATCCCAGCACTTGGGAGGCAGAAGTAGGGGGATTGCCATGAGTTCAAGGCCACCCTGAGACTACATAGAGAATTCCATGTCAGCCTGAGCTAGAGTGAAATCCTACGTCAAAAAACCAAAAAAAAAACAACAACCCAAAAACAACAACAACCCCCCCCACAAAAATCTACCCTGAGTTGATGCCTAATTTGTATCACTAAGGGTATGAGGACTCCATATCTAAGTCACCAAGTGAGTTACCCCTCAGAATCTCTCCTAGTTTGGGAGCTATCTGCTTCACTTGTTAAAAATAAAATCTTGCCTCATTTGTCCTTCTGCCATATCTGTATCCATCATTCAAAAGTAGAAAGAATTATATATATCTTCTACAAAAGACTTGCCTTTATGGACACATACACTTGAAATTAAAGGATGAGTGAAAAAAGCTATTGCATGTAATTGGTAGCCAAAAGAGAGCAACAACGGTGGCCAAACTTCTATTACACAAAATATTCTTTAAGTCAACTGATACTAGAGACAAAGAAGGATGTTAAATACTGATATAGGGGATAATTCAACAAAAAGATAATTAAAGTTATAGCTATACAAGCATCTAACATCACAGCACCAAAATTGGTAAGGCAATTTATTAACAGAATGGCAGAAAGACACAAATACAGTAACAGTGCAGAACTTCAATGCCCTAATTTCAAAAGTAGACAGATAACCCAAATAAAAAATCTGTAAATAAAGAGGAGAATTTTTCTGTACACAGCAGTGATGACTTTAATCCCAGCACTGGGGAAGCTGAGTTGGGAGGATCCTATGAGTTCAAGGCCAGCCTGAATTCTAGGCCAGCTTTGGTATTTCAAGGTAGTCAGCAACCCACCTACACTTGCCTAGCTCATCAACTTATCAACAGCCTCTATGTATATTCAGCTTTGACTTGCCTTAACCTGCTTCCCTGCCCAAAAAGAAGGGCAAGGGTGAAATGGGAAGCAAAAAAGATACCATAATGAAACCTAATCTTTGTGAGCTAAAAAAAAAAAAAAAGAAAGAAAGAAAGAAAGAAAAGAAAAGACAAAGGGGAGGAGAAAGGAGAAAAAAAGTAACAAAAATAAAGGGCTGGGGACTGATGATGGCATACTAGCCACACCAAAGCAGCCTAGGTAGGGAAATATGCAGAAACACAGCAAAATGCACTCTTCTATCGCAAAGTGAAGGTGCATAAGTTATTATCAACCACATAAGAGAAGCAGGAGAGACCAAGTTCTTCCAGAAAGGAGGAAACCTTGCAGAATCCCACTGAGGCACCTGTGGCCCCAATCCATTTGCCTGCCTGCCAAGAAGCTCAGAATGGCACTGAGATGCAGGAGCAGAAACAAGGTGAAGAGATTTTCCACTCATATCAGTTCTAATCTCTCCATGTCAGGAAAGATTATGTATTACATTTGAATTATATATTCTTGGTTGGCTTTATCCTTCTCAAATAAGCTTTTACCTTGCTATCGCTATTGTTGCCTTTGACATTTCCTGATTTTTAGGACCTTTGTCTTTTTCTTCTGCCATTATTGGGGGCAGGGTCTGACTGGGCCCAGTCTGATTTGGTCCCCATTTCAGACAAGAACTCTCAACCTCCTAGTTGACAAGATTAAGGGTGTGGTGCAACATACACCCTTAGGAACTTTGGCTTTATTATATTATTTATTTATTTTTATCCCCATGCTTGTATAGATACTCTGTGCTGGTTCTGATTGGCTGTCTATATTGCTCAGTTGAATTTTAGAAATTGCCAGTAATTTGCTTCATCCAGTCTACTACAATACTTGAATAGCAGGCAAACTCAACAACTAGGGTCACTTCTGCTGTTTCTCTTGGAGTATAAGAGTTATACCTGGCACCTTAAACTCCTACATTGAAGATACATATGCTTGGATTTACATGGCTAAGAACACTGCAGATAATTAGAAGCTCCAAGCATCAAATTAACTCAAGATACACAAGTCTCTTCATTATAATACAAGAAACACAAAAAATCAAGACAATGCAATCCCACCAAAATTTAGAAACCCATAAGAAATGAACTGTATGAGACTACTTTAGATGAAATGCCTGAAAAATATTTTAAAAGAAAATAAGGAACTGGGGAGATGGCTCAGTGGTTAAAGGCACTTGTTTATTAAACATGCATGCCTAGGTTCAATTTTCCAGCCACCCACATAAATCTGACCAAGCATTTATCTGCAGTGGCAACAGACCCTGGCATACCAACACACACACACATAAATGAATAAAAAAGAAAGGAAGGGAGGGAGGATGGATGAACTTAGGCTGAACTAGAACTTACAGCCAATCTTCTTACCTCTGTTCCTGAGTTCCAGACTGCTGGAATTAAAGGCATGCACCACCATGCCTAGCCAGATTTTTTTCAGTATTATATGTATAAATGAATAGTCTCAGAGGAAAGATGTCATTAATGCAATGCCATACCTGTGCTTCTGAAGGAATAGGTGAATGCACTTCAGGATTTACCTGCAAAGACTGGTGCAAGATCAAAGCTGTTATAATTCCCACAGGCTAACCAGATAAAAGTCTATCATCAACCTTTGTAAATACTTTGTATCTTCCCTAATCCTCAATACAAGACATGAGTAAGGAAATAGAAATAATGAAAAAATACCAATCAGAAATGCTAGAAATGAAAAACAGTGTAAGTGAAATAGAAAACTGAGTAGAAAGTCTCACTAGTAGAATGGAACAAGAAGAGGAAAGAATATTTAAACTAGAAGACAAAGTGGCAGATCTAATACCGCCCAACAAGAAGAAGGAAAAAAAAAATCATAGGAAGGCATGAATGATAATTTCCAAGACATTTGGAATACTATGAAGAGGTCAAACTAAGACTTCAGGGTATAGTTCAAGGAGAAGAATTTCATACCAAATGCATAGTAAGTATTTTCAACAGTCATAGAGGAAAATTTCCCCCAAATAGGGAAAGAGATTCAATATAGATACAAGAAACTTTTACAAAACCAAACAGACAAAACCAGGAAAGGCATCTCCTTGCCATATTATAATTAAAGTACAAAACACACAAACCAAAGAAAATGTATTGAAAACAGTTAGAGAGAAACATCAAGTCACATATAAAGGCAAACCCCTCAGAACAATAGCAGATTACTCAATGCAAACTTTAAAAACCAGAAGAGCATGGCATGATGTATTCAAAATTCTAAATGATAAAAACTGTCAACCAAGATTACTATATCCAGCAAAATTATCCATCCAAATTGATGGAGAAATAAGGACATTCCACAACAAAAACAGGGTACAGGAATATATGACCACTAACCCAGCTCTACAAAAAATACTTGAAGGGATTCTTCATGCTGAAGATAAAGAAAAGTACACACATGGGGAAACAGGAAAAATAAACCATACTCAAAAAATAGTTAATATAAGAGAATAAAGTAAAAAGAGGAAGGTCTGGAAAACAAGAAGAATGGTAAGAATAAATACATGGCTTTCAATTATAACTCTTAATGTTGATGGCCTCAATACCCCAACCAAAAGACACAGGCTTGCAGACTGAAATAAAAGGCAGGATCCTTCTGTTTGATGCCTCCAAGGAACTCACCTTTCCATAAAATATGGGCACTACATTAGGGTGAAAGGACGGAAAATGGCATTTTAAGCAATTGGGCCTAGCAAACAAGCAGGTGTTGCTATCCTATCCTACTTGAAACCAATATTAGTCAGGAAAGATAAAGACCACTTTATACTGATTAAAGTAACAATTCAACAGGAGGACATTATAGTTCAAAACATATATGAACCTAACATGGGGTCTCCCAGTTTCATGAAAGAAACACTATTAGACTTAAAGTCACAGATAACACCAAACACAATTGTGGTGGGTTACTTTAGTATCCCACTCTTATCAACTGACAGGCCATCCTGGCAAAAAATAAAATAAAATAAAATAAAATAAAATAAAATAAAATAAAATAAAATAAAATAAAATAAAATAAACAGAGAAGAATCTGTATTAAATGAGCTCATACAACAAAAGGACTTAACAGATATCTACATAATATTAAATCCAAATGCTGTAGAATATACATTCTTTTTAGCAGCACATGGAACATTCTCTAAAATAGACCATAGATTAGGATACAAAGGAGATCTTAATAAATACAGGAAAAGTGAAATAATTCTTTGAATTCTATCTGATAATGGGATTAAACTACAAATCAGCAAGAAAAGCTATAGAGCATTCACAAAATCATGAAAGCTAAACAGTACACTACTAAATGATGAAAGGATCAATGAAGGAATCAAAAAGGAAATAAAAAAATTCATAGAATCATATGATAATGATAACACAAAATACCAAAACCTTTCAGACACAATGAAGGCAGTCCTAAGAGGGAAATTTATAGCATTAAGTACCTATGTTAAGTAATTAGAAAGGTAAACAACTTAATGATTCACCTTAAGGAAATGGAAAAAAAAAAAGAACAAGGCAAATGAAAAACAGAAATTGAAAAAATGAAAATATAAA
Organism: Jaculus jaculus; assembly: GCF_020740685.1. Classification (NCBI taxonomy): domain Eukaryota; kingdom Metazoa; phylum Chordata; class Mammalia; order Rodentia; family Dipodidae; genus Jaculus; species Jaculus jaculus. The sequence goes on from NC_059103.1 coordinate 34,290,118, forward strand.
ATTGAAAAAATGAAATATAAACCAAAACAAAATACAAAAAAACCCCAATGAAACAAAGAGTTGTTTCACTGAAAGGATAAACGAGTAAATAAACCTTTAGCAAATCTGACCAAAACAAAGAGTGAAGAGACACAAATCATTAATATTAGAGATGAAAAAGCCATGATTACAACAGATATCAATGAATTTAGAAAATCATGAAGTCATATTTTAAGAACACATACTCCACTAAGTTTGAAAATCTAAAAGAAGTGTATGATTTTCTTGATGTATGTCAACTACCAAAATTAAGTAGAGATGAGATAAACCATTTAAACAGATCTATAACAACTATGGAGATCAAAATAGTTATTAAAAATTTTCCAATAAAAAAGTTCAGGGGGCTGGAGAGATGGCTTAGCAGTTAAGTGCTTGCCTGTGAAGCCTAAGGACCCTGGTTGGAGGCTCAATTCCCCAGGACCCACGTTAGCCAGATGCACAAGGTGGCACACACATCTGGAGTTTGTTTGCAGTGGCTGAAAGCCCTGGCATGCCCATTCTCTCTTTCTCTCTTTCTGTCTTTCTCTCTGTGTCTGTCACTCTCAAATAAATAAATAAAAAATGAATAAAAAATATTAAAAAAAAAAGTTCAGGATCAGATAGATTCACTCATGAATTTTACCAGAGCTTCACTGAAGAACTAGCACCAATGCTTCTCAAACTTTTCCATAAAATATGAAAGGAAGGAACACTGCTAAATTCGTTCTACAAAGCAAGTATTACCCTGATACCAAAATCAGAAAAAGAACACAAAAAGGAAATTACACTCCTATCTTCCTCAAGAATATAGATGCAAAAATTCTCAACAAAACACTGGAAATCAGAATACAAAAATATATCAAAAAGATCATTCACTCTGACCAGGTAAGTTTTATCCCAGAGACGCAGGGATGGTTCAACATACACAAATTGATAAATGTAACACACCATATAAATGGACTGAAAGACAAAAATCACATGATCATCTAAATAGATGCAGAAAAGGCATTTGACAAAATCCAACATCCCTCCATGGTAAAAGTCTGAAAAAAACTGGGAATAGAAGGAATACATAATAAAGGAAACATAATAAAGGATATTTGTGACAAACCTATAGCCAACATAATACTAAATGGGGAAAAATTTAAAGCTTTTCCACTAAAATCAGGAATTAGACAAAGGTGTCCAACTGTCTCCACTTTTATTTCATGTAATAGTAGAAGTCTTAGCTATAGCAATAAGGCAAGAGACACACATAAAAGGAATACAAAGGAAGGAAAGGAAGCGATCAAATTATTATTTGCAGATGATATGATT